>NW_027512455.1:300000-506829 GCF_048772815.1 Callospermophilus lateralis | reverse complement strand
GAATCTCAGAAAACTCTGATATCAGTGTGACCAGTAAAGTCTCAGTGGAGAAACCCTGGTTTGGGCCTTTTGATTACCTATTGTTATGTTGCCCTGAATATCAGGAACGTCTTTTCCTCAAGTTACTCCTTTGTGAAGCCTGAAGAAAACAGTTTTCACATGGAAATGAATGGCCATTACCTTTGTGTTTTACAATAAAACCTTCACAGATTTGGCTCTCATTAACTTAAAAATACATTATATTGTATCTCAGTGTAAAAAGTAACATGGAACTATACATATCTTATTTATAACAAGTCCAATTATAGAACACAAATAATATACATAAATTTCCAACATGTTTTTCTTTTAAGCCTAGAATTACCATACAACCTTAGAACACCAGCTTTATACAATGCTCTTTTGAAGCTTCTACCTTACAGACTTGTATACCTGAAAGATATGAACACATTAACACCACAATTACATTGATGTTTTTGTATTAACCAAGTTTAGCTTTTTAAAGAAATAACATGGCACAATTTTATAAAAACAGTACTTGTTTAACCAGCTGTTTAATTTCTTAAGATTACTTGCTCAAACTTACACATATAACGAACTTACACAAACCTTTCTTTATTATTTACTTAAACCATTTTAATTATTTAATCATATAGACTCTCTCATCCACAAACACGTTTTCCCTCTATTAAATCTATATCTAGAACGTTTTAGTTTCTCTTTTCCATCTGTGAACCTCTTTCTGTTCACATTTTGAAACAATACTTGTAAATTTCAGAATTCATGCAGATTATTTTATAGACATCAACATTTTATTAGGGCCTTTTTGAACACCTAGAAAACTTATTGGCCTAATTTTAAAGACATTTTAAATTTTATCTGTTTACCCAATTTGAATTGAACCATTTGAACCACGTGAATCAAAGATATTTGGATCCACTTTTAAATTTTTCATAAGCGCTCCTCATCTGTCAATTGTCATGTCACTGCATGATATATGGGCATACATACGTATAGACATACCGACATACAACATGTAACACAAGTGTAACACATAACACAATAGTGAAGGCCTTGTAGCTTTTTCAGGTGAAATCTCCAATGCAATGTTTAAAAACTCCACAGTTGTGAAAAAATAGAACTGATCACAAAACATTAACCCGTCTGCAGAATCAAGATCATGAGCTCAAGAAAAAAAAAAATACAGAATCTAAGAAAAAGCAAGATTCCCAAAATAGATGACTGGCCAGTAATTAGTAAATACCATATAATGTACTTTTTGGTTGGGTCTAGTTTGAGTGCAGGTAAAAAGACACTTTTCCTCTTTTTTGTCTGTCTCCCGCTGAGTGCTGCAGGCTTCCTTTATTTGCATATCATCTTAAGTCCTGGCTGAGGTCTAGAAAAAAGAAAGACTGGAATTCTGAGCAGCAACCTCATGCCTAAAGCATTTTAGCTATAAGTCATAATTTCCAGGTTTGAATGTTGAAAATTATGATGCAAGTTTAAGATGTAATTCTCAAAGTTTTATTTCTTTAGATTTTTCTACACTAGAAAATCTTGCTCACACAAAACTGAAAATATGATCATTTTTTGATAAAATAGAAGCCACCATCAGAAGAAGTTTCTATAGTTTCATTAAGCCACTTCTTTGTTTTAAAGTTTCTAAAGTAGTATTAAGTTACATTAAATTGACTGAAAAATCTTTAAAAACAACCACAGACTACCATGTGTTTTCGAAATTAAGGTTTAAAAATTTCCAAGACTATTGCTAATTAATGTCATTTCACTAACCCAGACCAACGTTTTAATTTAGCACCTTTTTAAAAAAATCTTCCACACTGACGGGAACAGATACCATATCATAATTTATTATCTTTGCCCAAGTTAATGCACTGGTATATCCAGTGAAATTCTCTCTGGCGACCTAGATCAATATTAAATCTCTTTAATTTTTTCATCCTAAGTATTTACGTTTTCTAGCATGAACTATCTGAAATCAAACTAAACAATTGTTTAAACACAACTTTAAACTGTAAGTTAGTGCAATGCTTTAGAAACACATTTCGAAACCAGATTGTTACAATAAAAAAAAAACATTCTTAGATACACATTCAGCCAAGATCATGCCCATAAAACAATATGTAATATCAACATATTACTGCATTCATTGTCCCTTTTGTTAAGTAAACAGAGGTGGAGTAATCTTTAAAGTGCATGTAAGGAATAAGGGAGTTCCCAACAGCAAAATGGCTCTGGCAGCTGCTGGGAGTCCCTTAGCCTCACCTTTTACTTACAGGATTAGTTCCTCTGGTTTTGTTTGACCCTAGGCAAAAAGCATTTTCTATATCTCCCAACTTTTCAGTAGTCAGCTCCCAAAAAGTTCATCCTCTGCTTGCAGATGTTTTGAGTACTAGGCTTCCTCAAGAGGGCAGATTGGGGACTTTTTTAAAGTCCAGTCCGGGTGTCAAAATTTATGACTGAAGGTTTCGTTCCCATCCCCAAAGCCAATTAATGACAATTTATTAATGAGGACAGGCTTTTGAGAAAAGTTTAATGGAGATAACAAAGTGTTTAGACCCCAGGAAATTCCCTCTGCAGTGAGCATGCTCAAGCCAAGTACGGGAAGAAAAGAAAACACTGCTTCCCTAATCTTGCTTACCAAAGGGGAATAAAGTTTATCAAAGTTCTTTAAAACACAGCTAAGAGAGGTGTAAAAGGTGAGAAAAGAAAATGTGGCGGTTCTATTGACTTTTGGTCCCTCACAAGAGAAGCATTAGGTTAAAATATAGCTAAAGTTACTTCCACACATCTAAGGCAGGTTGGAACTCAAGACTCTGCATCGGTCCAAACAATGCCATCACATTTAACAGATACACAGACAAAAAGACACACAAAGACCATCATGCAGCTCCCGTTTGTTCACAACCCCAAGATCTACAATCTTGTGACTCAGGGAGAATGGAGGGAAGAGGGGGAGGAGCAGAAGTTTTGAGTGATAGGATTGTGGGCAAAGGGGTCAGAGTGGAGGCGGGGACCAGGAAAGGCTTCAGGGACAGAGGCATGGAATGGCTTTGTCCCATAATGAGAGTTACTCAAACAGAGACAAGGACAACACAAACGTGACACAAACACGGACACACAGTTAACGTTTAACACAAGTTCATAAGTAAAGATTAGAACCTAGTAACTGGCAAAACCTTATGTGTAAGACCACAAAGACAGACAGTGAATTCAACCTGAGAGAAAAAAGTAGCAGGCAAGACCTGACGGGTTGGCAGCAGAGTAGGCTAATGAGGGGACATCCCTCTCACCGAATCCTCCAAGGCGTCCCTTGCAAGGAGGTGGCCTGTGGCTTCAGGACACGTCTGTCCACCACCACCAGAGGGAACTTACGCTCACTGCTGGTAGCCACTCTGTCAACCCAAACCGAAAACCAAAAATCCAAACCTGAACAAAAAGCTCTGAGCGATCGCAAGGAAAAAAGGAAAGAGGCGCCTTACTTTCCCCCAGAGGGGTCCGTTGGGGTCTTCTTGTTCAGCGCTGCGCGATTCCCGGCCAACGCACCAAATGTAACGGTCCGGCGAACACCAGAGGATGAGACCACCAAGAGACCACACACGGCTCATGCAACAGCAAACGGGGTTTATTTAGTTCCAATCCAGCATGCTGGGGCTCCGGGATCACTCAAGAAGGGAAAGCAGCCCAAAGCCCTGAGCATAGGTTGAGCAGTGCTTAAGTACACTTTTTGGGGAGGGCGGGACTTTACATACATCACAGTCTCCTTTAACAAATCATCATACACCACGGGAAAATCAAACAACAATTCCTAAACATGATTAGTTCATTCATTGGCGGGAACAGGTCCGCCGGGTGGGATAGGTCAGTTCTAAAGTGGGGTACACATTCAAACTGATTGGTTTAGGCCCTGCGATGCCTACGTGCAAGGCCACACAGGGTCCTAGGCTATTAAACAACCAGTAAGTCACGGGGAATATTTACTGGACAGTCTGGGAATTGTCCTACAAGCTACAGGAATTTCAGGTTTTGTGTGTAGCATAGGAACTTAACAATACCTGGTCCTTTACATTTTAACTCAGGCCTTGCAGCTTAGAAATTTTACAACACCCAGTCTTTTACACTTTAACTTTTACACTTTAACTTCAATTTCTTTTACCCTTACATTCCCACTCCTTTTTCTGACTACTTTTAGTCATAAAAATAATGAATCACAATTATTGAAGGGTTTCACATTTCATGAGTTGTTTTGTGTTCTCTGGAATCGTTTTCTGCATGGCCTCCATTTTAGATTTTACTCGGTATTAGACCCCGATTTATCTAACTATGCTAACTACCTAACTTTAAATCTGGCTTCATTCCCCCCTCTAATTTGGGAACTCCTTAATGCTGAGGATCTTTCTGGCTTCTTTAGGCTGAAAAGGGACGGTGTGGGGAAAGCAGTTTGGAGGCCCCCTTTAAAATCAGGTTTATTGAGTGGTCCATGATAAAAAGTGTGATTGAGAAGTAATAGGCTGAGTGATGGGTGGTCTATAAGAGAAAAAAGAATTCATTAGTTTGCGAATCCGATTGATTCAGCAATAAATGCCATAGCACAGGAATATGCCAATGAGTATGATGGCAAAGACAAAGACTGTCAATATTTTTTATCAGGAAGTACCAAGAACCAGGTGCTAAGATATTCTTTCCATGACAATGTTGCTAAGGACATGGCTTCTACTTGAGCATGTAAATCTTTAAGGATATTTGTCACCTTGCCATTAATTTCAGGAATGTAAACACAACAATTAACATTTAGGTTTACAGATGTCCTTTCCCTTAAGATATAGTCTAATAATTTAATGCCATATGATCTTGTAAATTTATTTTACTAGTATGACCTGTGTCTAATAGAGAAACGTTTAATTCTGTTACTTAGGGCTGGATAACCATACTAGCAAACACCAAGCCTACCTGTGTAGGTTAGGAATATCTGTAGGCCTTAAACTAAAAACTACTCAGGCAGTTCCTTTTAATAGTTATCAGGCATTCCTGTGTGAGAATCTCTTTTGTAGCCTCCAGTTTACTTATTTATGGAAATTACATTTAACTATTATTATCATTTAAAAGGCCCAGGATCAGCTGTGCTTTGGCTTTCACTGACTTTGCTAAGTGTTTAAGATGAAGCAAGTCAAACTGACTTTTGTTTCTATCTATTGTTAACAGTCAGCTGAGTTTCCCTAGGAGACCTCAGGGAACATACACCAGTTTCTCAGTTCCGCTAGTGTTATTTGCATTAGGATGGGTCCAGGCCTTGCCTGACCATGTAGCTTTCCTCAGAAGCATCAGGGATGTATCCCTTTTCTGATGACCCTCCTCTTCATAGCAAATGCACTAATTGGCTTTCTGTCCTCCAATGGTCTCATTAATCTCCCTGTTCAGGAGGTTATGTGGCCTAGAGTTTCAAAGCTCTTTGGAGAAGTCCCCTATTCCCTGATTCAGACTGACTCAGAGGGCAAGAGCCAAATATTAGTTTTCTTGGCCCTTTTAATATAACTTTAATTTTAGAAACTTAAAGTTAAACTTCCAGCAAATAAGTTAACAGCCTTATGCTAAGAGCACTGGGCTTTAATGTTTATCTCTCTATCCTGTAGGTGATAACTCCTTATCTTAAGTTTACCCAGGTTATGAGTTCTTAAAGCAGTACCTCTTTAAAATATTAACAGGAGATTCTTAGACCATCTATAAGCAAACTACAAACAAAATTAACTAAGGTAAAGACATATTTACTTTATATAAGAGCTACCTTGAATTCTGGCTAGGATATACATCATAATCCCCTGTTTGAGATCCTATTTGGACACAACTTTAAATGTACTGAAATCTGGCCTACCTCTTTCATAGTCTCTTTCACAGGAGGTGGGACATAGATCCTTATCTCAAGTAAGGCGGGGCTCTTCATAAATCTTAAATACTATAGTTCTGAAGCTGATCTTTGCTTTTTAGACATCATTTTACAAAGCCTATATAAATTGTTGATCAAGTTTACATGGATATTAACTAACACAACATAATATCACATCTAAAACATGAATTAGAGAAAGGCTGAAAGTTTTAACATTTTATAGAAAAGTAGCAAAGTATTTTTGTGTTTTAAAATAAAACCTTCACACAGATAAGGCTCTCATTAACTTAAAAACACATTTAAATTGTATCTAAGTGTAAAAAGAAACATGTAACTGTACATATCTTTTCGATAACAAGTAAAATAAGACAATACAAATGATACACATAAATCTCCAACATGTTTTTCTTTTAAGCCTAGAATTACCATACAACCTTAGAACACCAGCTTGATACAATGCTCTTTTGAAGCTTCTACATTGCAGACTTGTATACCTGGAAGATATAAACACATTAACACCACAATTACATTGATGTTTTTTTTATTAACCAAGTTTAGCTTTTTAAAGAAATAACATGGCACAATTTTATAAAAACAGTACTTGTTTAACCAGCTGTTTAATTTTTTAAGATTACTTGCTTTGTATAATTAACTTACACAAACCTTTTTATTATTTACTTAAAGCCTTTTAATTACTTAATCATATAGACTCTCTTATTAAGAAACACATTTTCCCTCTATTAAATCTATATCTAGGACCTTTTAGTTTCTCTTTTCCATCTGTGAACCTCTTTGGCTTTCACATTTTGAAACAATACTTGTAAATTTCTGAATTTAAGCAGATTATTATATAGACAGCAACATTATATTAGGGCCTTTTTGAACACCTAGAAAACTTATAGGCCTAAATTTAAAGACATAATTATTTTTATCTGTTTACCCAATGTGAATTGAACCAATTGAATCACGTGAATCCAAGATATTTATATCCATATTTAAATATTTTATGAGCGCTCCTCATCTGTCAATTGTCATATCACTGCAAGATATGTGGACATACACACATACAGACATACCGACATACAACACGTAACACAAGTGTAACACATAACACAATAGTGAAGGCCTTATAGCTTCTTCAGGTGAAATCTCCATTGCAATGTTTAAAAACTCCACAGTTGATCAAAAATAGAACTGATCAGAAAATATTAACCCATCTGCAGGATCAAGACCATGAGCTCAAAAACAAAAATACAGAATCTAAGACAAAGCAAGAGTCCCAAAAAAGATGACTGGCCAGTAATTAGTAAATACCATATAATGTACTTTTTGTTTGGGTCTAGTTTGAGTTCAGGTAAAAAGACACTTTTACTCCTTTTTATCTGTATCCTGCTGAGTGCTGCAGGCTTCTTTTATTTGCATATCAACTTAAGTCCTGGCTGAGGACTTGAAAACTCTAAAGGCTGGAGTTCTGAGCAAAAACCTCATGCCTAAAGCATTTTAGCTATAAGTCATAATTTCCAGGTTTGAATGTTGAAAATTATGATGCAAGTTTAAGATGTAATTCTCAAAATTTTATATCTTTAGATTTTTCTACACTAGAAAATCTTGCTCACACAAAACTGAAAATCATTTTTTGATAATATTAAAGCCACCATCAGAAGAAGTTTCTCTAGGATCATTAAGCCACTTTCTTTGTTCTGAAGTTTCTGAAGTAGTAGTAAGTTACATTAAATTTCTTGAAAAAATTTTAAAAACAACCACAGACTACCATGTGTATCCGAAATTAAGCTTTAAAAATTTCCAAGACTGTTGATAATTAATGTCATTTCACTAAGCTAGACCAACGTTTTAATTTAGCACCTTTTAAAAAAAATCTTACACATTGAAGGGAACAGATATCATATCATAATTAATTATCTTTGCCCAAGTTAATGCACTGGTATAGCTAGTGAAATTTTCTTAGGCTACATGGTTCAAAATTAAAACTTTTTAATTATCTTTTTATCCTAAGTATTTAAGTTTCCTAGCATGAACTACCTGAAATCAAGCTAAACAAATGTTTAAACCCAACTTTTAACTGTAAGATAGTGCAATGCTTTAGAAAACAATTTAGATGCCAGATTGTTACAATAAAATTCATTTTTAGATACACATTCAGCCAAGATCATCCCCAAGAAACAATCTATAATATCAACATATTAATGCATTCATTATCCCTTTTGTTAAGTAAACAGAGGTGGAGTAATCCTTAAAGTCCAGGTAAGGAATAAGGGAGTTCCCCACAGCAAAATGGCTCTGGCAGATGCTGGGAGTCCTTTAGCCTCACAATTTACTTACAGGATTTGTTACTCTGGTGGTTTGACCCCAGGCACCAGGCATATTCTATATCTCCCAACTTTTCAGTAGTCAGCTCCCAAAAAGTTCATCCTCTGCTTTCAGTTGTTTTGAGTGCTAGGCTTACCCAAGAGGGCAGAGTGAGGTTCATTGAAACTCCTCTCTGGGTTGTCAAAATTTATCACTGAAGGTTTGGTTCCCATCCCCAAAGCCAATTAATGACAATTTAATAATGAGGACAGGGTTTTGAGAAAAGTTTAAGCGAGATATGAAAGTTCTTAGGCCCCAGGCATTTCCCTCTGCAGTGGGCGTGCTCAAGCCAACTACGGGTAGAAAAGAAAACACTGCTTCCCTAATCTCGCTTAACAAAGGGGAGTAAAGTTCATGAAAGTTCTTTAAAACACACCTAAGAGAGGTGTAAAAAGTGAGAACAGAAAAGCTGGCGGTTTTATTGACTTTTGATCCCTCACAGGAGAAGCATTAGGTTAAAATATAGCTAAAGTTACTTCCACACATCTAAGGCAGGTTGGAACTTGGAACTCTGCATCGGTCCAAACAATGCCATCACATTTAACAGAAACACAGACAAAAAGACACATGAAGACCATCATGCTGCTCCCGTTTGTTCACAACCCCAAGATCTACAATCTTGTGACTCGGGAAGAATGGAGGGAAGAGGGGGAGGAGCAGTAGGTTTGAGTTATAGGATTGTGCGCAAAGGGGTCAGATTGGAGGCAGGGACCAGGAAAGGCTTCAGGGACAGAGGCATGGAATGGCTTTTTCCCATTATGAGAGTTACTCAAACAGAGACAAGGACAACACAAATGTGAAACAAACACGTACACACAGTTAACGTTTAACACGAGTTCAGAAGTAAAGATTAGAACCTAGTAACTGGCAAAACCTGATGGGTTAGACCACAAAGACAGACAGTGAATTCAACCTGAGAGAAAAAAGTAGCCAGCAAGACCTGATGGGCTGGCAACAGAGTCACTTAATGAGGGCTCATTCGTCCCTCCTCACCTAATGAGGGCACTTCCGTATCTCCTCACCTAATGAGAGGACATCCGTCCCTCCCCGAGTCCTTCAAGGTGTCCCTTGCAAGAACGTGGCCTGTGGCTTTAGGACACATTTGTCCACCACAGCCAGGAGGAACTTACGCGTTCTGCTGGCAGCCACTCTGCCAACCCAAACCAAAAACCGAAAAACCAATCCTGAACTAAAAGGTCTGAGTGATCACAAGGAAAATGGAAAGAGGCGCCTTACTTACCCCCAGAGGGGTCCGTTGGAGTCTCCTTGTTCAGTGCTGCATGATTCCCGGCCAACTCACCAAAATTAAGGGTCCAAAGAATGGCGGAGGAAGTGACCACCAAGAGACCGCGGATCATGCAACAGCAAAAGGCGTTTATTTAGTTCCAATCCAGCATGCTGGGGCTCCGGGCTCACTCAAGAAGGGAGAGCAGCCCAGAGCCAAAAGTAGGGGTTGAGCAGTGCTTAAGTACACTTTCTGGGGAGGGCGGGACTTTACATACATCACAGTCTCCTTTAACAAATCATCATTCACCACGGGAAAATCAAACAACAATTCCTAAACATGATTAGCTCATTCATTGACGGGAACAGGTCGGGCAGGAGTGATAGGTGAGTTCTAAAGCGGGGTACACATTGAAACTGATTGGCTTAGGCCCTGGGATGCCTATGTGCCAGGCCACAAAAGGTCCTAGGTTATTAAACAATCAGGCAGTCATGGGAAAATTTACTGGGCAGTCCGGGAATTGTCCTACAAGCTACAGGAATTTCAGATTCTGTGTGTAGCATAGGAACTTAACAATACCTGGTCCTTTACATTTTAACCCACGCCTTGCAGCTTAGAAACTTTACAACACCCGGTCTTTTAAACTTTAAATTTTACACATTAATTTCAATTTCTTTTACACTTACAGATCACTCCTGGTTCACAACAAGGGTTTCAAAGCCACCCTGACTTTAGGCAAATGAGGGGCAAGAGAGCTTATTTTGGACACTGTTTTGGGCTGTGCCCCTCATGGAAACCTTTAGCCAGATGTTATGATGAGTGTCTATGGAAGAAGATGAGTGCCATGTAGGAGTGTTTTGGTTTTAATTGTGGTCATTTGTGTGGCGGTTCAAAGAGATGACTGGGTCCACCTGGGCTTGAACTCTGCTGTGATTCCCCTTGGAGACTGAGTTCTTGAACTGACCTCAGAGAAGAATTGCCATGAATTGTGTTGGGATTATAGAAGGCCACGCATGAGATTCGCGCTTGGAAACTGAGATCTAGGACCAGGGTGGCTTTCCACAGAGTACTGGGAATCTCAGCCAGGATATTCCATGATTTTATTCTGAAAGACATGGCAGCCACAGTTAAGACTCAATACACACATGGACGTCACATTGGAGACCTCAATGGGCCTGGCTTCATGTGACCTTTTGGCCACTCTTTGGGGAGCCTTGCCTGTGAGAGTTCTCCAGAGCTTTCATTGAACTCAGATTCCTCACCATTAAATGGTTCCTGAATAAATTGAAACCCACAGTCACTCCAACTTCATCCATGAAAAATGGCTAGATAAATACCATGAAATTTTTGAAATTTCCATGACCAGGTGGCACTGGAGAACCTTTGGATGTCCTATAGCTGATCATGAGTGTACCAGACAGTGTCTTGATTGACTGGGTTTTATGAAAATGGTGTAGAACAGAGATGCCAGTAAGTTGGAGCCTCCTGAGTAGTGGGCCTAGAACAGTGGACTATAGGTTTTTAAATAAATACCTGTGGTGGGATCACGTGGATCTGCCATTGGCTTCCAAAAGATTTGTGACTGACATGGTGCTTGAAGCAGACGCTTATATGGAAAGGCATCTTGTTATATTGAGAGGTTTCAGGGCAATGTTAAGAATCCGGTTTCTATAGTCAAGGGGGAAAGCTATGTGAGATAGACCCGTGTTTCGAACATTCTCCTGAAGACCCTGACCAACCACAAGTGACAGAACTCTCTCCAGCATTGTTTCCTTGTTGAACTCCTTGTATTTCATTAAGCCAATACCAAACTCCCCGTACAGCAGTAAGAAACACCACGAAAATGGAGGATGACCAAATGGCTTCACAGACCACACGGGGACACTTAACTATCAGTGGCCACAGTTTACCCACAAAGAGAGAATTCAGAACTGCTGCCTCATGTTCACTAGAAAATAAAGAACCATTTCCTCCAGGTTACAAAGATGCAGACACAGATTTGATGGTGTCACTACAAAGGTAACTAAATGTCCTTACAACTACATATATTTCATGAGCCAAACCTCAGAGGCAGTTTCTCAAGAAGTCTTTAGGCGAGGAGAGCTCCATGTTTGTGGAGTGTTTAACATCTCCCTCACTTTTGGAAACTGTTCTACAACATCCAATATTGTGAACTCCCGAGTTCACATATGTAATCACAGGTTTTCAAACTCCTCTCCACTAATTGTGTCTTACTTCGAGCGAAGTTAATGTCAAGACATTGTTCTGGAGAGAGTGGCAAGATTTTTGTGTAGCACATATTTGCATACAAATTAGATTCATTTTCCTATTTTCCATTTGAAATACTGATCCCTGACACTAACACATACCCTACTAGACTCTGACTACTAATCTTAATATAATGGATAAAAAGAAACCTAACAGAATAGAAATACAGGACTTTCATAGGAGTCATGGTGTATACTTGGATTTGCCTTCTGCTTTATCAAGGGTATGTGTTATAAATCTTGTCAAATTTTCATTGTAATATTTCTCCATGAGATATATATATATATATATATATATATATATATATATATATATATATATACTCTCTATGTTTTTCAGAATATGAAATATATGTGTCTTATTAAACACTCCCTAAATTCATTCATGTTCATGTATGTGGATTTATAATCAACTTTAACAAGATTATTCTCAGAAATATTAAACCACCTGAAATACATATTTGTTTCCTAGTACTGAAAACTGACTTCAGTGAATGGTGCTTACAAATCCTAATATTTCTACAGTAAATGATCCAGTTTAACATCAATGCAAGTAGATTCCTGTGGGACATGATGTGTATTTTAAAGGTCATATTTATTCAACACTGGTACATTACTATTTGGATGTGTCTGAATGAGACTCTTGGCCTTGTGTGTAGCTGTGGATTAGATTCTCAATACCTGATGGATATAAAAAAGATCCCATGTGTGCATCCAAAGCCAAAATTACAAAAAGATCAGTCATTTTGGATGAACTCTCGCCTTCTTTTGTAAGGTTCCTGACCTCCATCAGGTGAGAATAGGGATCCTTTGGGTCAAATGAGTTTTTCAAACCACTGCAGAGGAGCTTCGGATTTCTCATGACTCCAAATCACATAAAGAATCTATACCTGAGAGTCAGTATGCCTCAAAGTGGAGAAGAAGAGCAGTATTAACTGCAGGCCTATATTATAACTTCTGATTCACAGGAAGGGCGTCCAGGCCACCATGACTTTAAAAAAATGAGGGGCAAGGGAGCTTATTTTGGACATTGTCTTGGGCTGTGCCCTCAGGGAAACCACCAGCGAGTGGTTATGATGTGTGTCTATATGGACGAAGATGAGGGCCATGTGGGAGTGTTTTGGTTTTAATTGTGGTCATTTGTGTGGCGTTTGGAAGAGATGACTGGGTCCACTTGCGTTTGAACTCAGGTGTTATTCCCCATAGAGACTGAGTTCTGGAACTGAACTCAGAGAAATATTGCCTTGAATTGTGTTGGGATTTCAGGAGGGCACGCATGAGCGTTGCCTTTGGAAACTGAGATCTAGGCCCAGGGTGGCTTTCCACAGAGCACTGGGAATCTCAGCCAGGATATCACATGATTTTATTCTGAAAGACTTGGCAACCACAGTTGAGAGTCAAATCACACATGGACCTCACATTGTAGACCTCAATGGCCCTGGCTTCATGTGACTCTTTGGCCACTCTTTGGTATGTCTTGCCTGTGAGTGTTCTCCAGAGCTTTCATTGAAATCAGCTTCCTCACCATTAAATGGTTCCTGAATGAATTGAAACACACAGTGACTCCAACTTAAACCTTCTAAAATGGCTAGATAAACACCATGGAATTTTTAAAATTCCCATGACCAGGTGGCACTGGAGAACCTTTGGATGTTCTGTTGCTGATCAAGAGTGTACCATACAGTGCCTGAATTGACTGGATTTCATGAAAATGGTGTAAAACGAGATGCCAGTAAGTTGGAGCATGCTGAGTAGTGGTCCCAGAGCTGTGGTGTGAAGGTGTGTGAAAAAGCATCTGTGGTGGAGCCATGTGGTTCTGCCATTGACTTCCAAATGGCTTGTGGATGACATGGTGCAGCCATCAGACCCTTATAGGTAAAAGCATCTTCTTATTTGGAGAGGTTTCAGGGCAATGTTCACAATCAGGTTGCAATGGTCAGAGGGGCAAGCTATTTGGGATAGAAGACTGGTTGGTGCATTCTCCTGCAGACCCTGACCCAACACACGTGACAGAACTCCCTACAGCACTATATCCCAGTTGAACTCTTTGTATTTTGTGATGCAAATACCAAACTCCCAGTGGAGCAGCAAGAAACACCACAAAAAGTGGAGGATGACTAAATGGCTTCACAGTCCACTCGGGGAGGCATTTAGCTTCCAGTGGCCACAATTTGCCTACAAAGAGAGAAATCACCACTGCTGCCTCATGTTCAATGGAAAATAATAAACGAAATCCTCGAGGTCACATAGATGCAGACCCAGCCTTGATGGTCTCACTATAAATGAAGCTAAAGCTCCGCAAAACAACAAATATTTCAAGTGTCCAACCTCAGAGGCAGTTTCTCAAGAAGTCTTTAGGGCACCAGAGTTCTATGTTTGTGGAGTGTTTACCCAGTCACTTACTTTTGAAAACTCCTCTACCACCTTGAAGGTTGTAAACTCCTGAGCATTTACCATTCCAGACATGTATTCACGGATTTTCTAACTCTTCCCTTCTAATTGTGTCTTACATGGGGCGAAGGTAATGTCAAAGGATTGTGCTGGATGAGAGTGGGAAGAGTTTTGTGTAGGACATATTTGCATACACATTGAATTCATTTTTCAATTTTTCATTCGAAATACTGAATCCCTGACATTAAACCATACCTTACTAGACTCTGACTACTAATCCTAATATGATGCAGAAAATTAACCCAAACAGAATAGAAATACAACAGTTCAGAGGAGGCATGGTGTATAGTTGGACTTGCCTTTTTGTATTATATAGGGTAGGAGTTATAAATCTAGATAATTTTTTTGTTGAAATAGTTCTCCATGTGATTTCAAATATAACAAATATGTGAATTCCTGTCTCCCTTTCCCTGTAGCCTACTCAGCACTTATATTTTTATATGCACATATAAAATCCTACCTGGTACTACACATACATTCTTGGGAGGTGGCTGACTTGGCAAATACAAATTGTGAGATGAGATCACTTTTCCTAAACGCTGTTGGAACTGAAAATTCAACCTGTGGGTGAGCTTCCTAGTTGAATAACATTATACATAATTTTATGTTCAGTAAAATATATATTTTTGGATATGTGGATGATATGTATTTCATGGTGAATTTCTATTGGCATATATTGCTATTTTTAATGTCTGTGTGTGTGTGTGTGTTTGTGTGTGTGTATGTATGTGTGTGTGTGTGTATATATATATTATATATATATATATATATATATATATATATATATATATATATACACACACACACACTCCAGATTTTTCAAAATATGAAATATATGTGTTTTATATACACTCCCTATTTTCATTCATGTTCCTGTATGTGGATTTATAATCAACTTTTCACAAGATTCTTCTCAGAAACATTCATCCACCTGAAATACATATTTGTTTCCTAGTACTGAAAACTAACTTCACTGAATGATGCATACAAATCCTAATATTTCTACAGTAACTGACACAGTTTGTCATCAATGCAAGTAGATTCCTATGAGACATGATATGTATATTGATGTTCATTTTTATTCAACACTGGTACATTACAATTACTTCAGTTTATGCACATCATAGGATATATATTTCCTCCACAAGTTAGCAAATTTACAGGCATTTGTTTCACTTTCAATCACTTCCTTCTTCAGAACATATGTATTCCTCCATGTTTCTTGACTGGTCGTTTCATGAGACTTCTTTACAAACACATTATTTTCGATTTCCTTTATCCCTTTTGAAGCAAAACTGACACACAGTTCATGATAAACCATAACTGTAATATCACCATTAGAGGTATAACTGGTTGGAATGAATGATTTTTATATCAAGGAAGCTTTCTTATATAATTTCTGATATCAATTTAATCCATTATTTAAAGTGGAACCAGTTATATTATTTATTCACAGTATGGTCTATTCATGCATTATCCCTATATTCATAGACACAGGGTACACCTCTTTGTTCCCCCTAATACTAATTTATACATCTTCAAAATATTTCTCCCAGAAATGGTGGAAGAAATACTCAGGTCACCAGATCTACATATGCATCTTATCACAATAATATTCTGGACACAAAATGCAAAAGTCACACTTATGATTGTACCAATGCCTAAATGGAATCTGAACATGAATTACTAAAAACATCCATGTCCAGGTTGCCTATTGCTCTCATATATCAATCCTATTGGTGCCTACATGTTTGTTTCTTCCTTAGATTATATACTCAACCTCAAAACTCTTGAAAATGTCTAATTTTTTCACTCACTTTTTACTTTGCCTGATTTCTAATGTCTCTATTGATATCTACTTTCCTACATATTTTCCCCAGTTCAACATTGTGACTGACCCTTCACATGTGCTGACATTGACATTCACTCTCTAACTGAAACCCTATTGCTAATAAACTTTGGTCCAAATCTTATACTCACTCTTCTTCCAAAACATACTGACTATCTTCCTGATCCTATCCACTATCCCTTTTTGAGTGAATGTTTTCTACTACATTCAATCATCCAAGGTACAAGGTCCTATGCCATTGTTTATCGATTTTTCTGAAACATGTATGCAGAACGTATTTCAAAGCTACGTAGCCCAATCAATTGCCCAATGCACTTCTGAGCTTCAAATCTTACCTAGATTTCTGTTTTCATACTTATATTTCACCTCTATATTCCTATAAATATTGCAGTTTCCCAATTTCATTATTCATCCTGCAGAATAATTCCTAACCCAAATCTAACCTGTTATTAACCCTAACCATACACTGTTGCCTCAATCTAACATTACAAAAGAGCAGGGACAGAGTTCATCTAAGAATACAGGAATTTAGGGTATTTTCCAACTGTTGAGAACCTCAAAGTTCGATGCAGAAATGATTCCTGGAGAAGATATAGGCAGCTATGAAGGACCTGAGAGAGCCAAAGCCATCTTCCATGGCAAACAACCTGGACATGACGAAGGAATGTGTATGCATCAGCCTCTCTTTTCTAAATGTAGAGAAGATGGACCTAACCAGTCCTGCGTGGAGAGCTGTTCCCAGGTGCCTATTTTGATATACCATTCTAACTAGTCAAATTATCACAGGAAGTAGGGGCCGCCTCCATCTCATAGGACCCTTGGAAGCAAATGTTAGGACAAAGTTGTTGCCAAGGCAGTCATGTCATTCAGTTTCTGAAGGAAGTGACCTACCTAACTTCTTTGGTGATGGAACTCTCTGAAATTGGGATGCAAGAAGCCAGTCACTGAAGCCAGTCCCAGTCCCAGTCCCAGTGGGCTCAATTGTTTGGATTTCCCAAGTACAGAGAAAGACCTTCTTGGTACATACTGAGGTGAGGATTGCCAAATGCCAGGGAAGCTCTGAAGAGGGGCCTTTTCTGAGAGAGCAGGTAGTGGCTAACCACTGGCTAATCACTGCTTCACAGAGTTGGCCAAGGAGACAAGATCTGAGATAGGACAGTCCATTTTGATGGGAACATAGTATCGCCCACCAATCAGAGGACACTCCGGATAGTCACAGACCTACTTGTGGGAAGGAGGTGCCTTTGTGGGTGTGGGTGTGAGTTTGTGGTTTTGTCTCATGTTCTAAGAATAGGTAGGAAAGGTGGTTGGTTTGGTTTGGAGTCGACTGTTTCTAGTAAGATTTTTGACAATGTGAGTGTTTCTATGTCTGTGTATCCACTGTGTCCGTGGTTTCAGAAATTAGAAAAGAGAATGCATCAATGGAGTATCCTGTGTAGTAGAGAGCTTCCAAGCATTCATCCTTCCCGATTTATGAATGGACTGTGGCTTGCCATATTGATGGGAACTTCCTAAGTTCCTGTTTTCTTTCTGAATTCTGGCCACTCTCCAGAATAGGCTCATGGTTTTGTGTCCAAGACATGTACCACCTCCAAGCTCTGTGACATGGCCATGTTCTTAATAGCTGAAGGTAATGGGAACATCTCAGAAAACTCAGATATCAGTGTTACCAGTAAAGTCTCAGTGGAGAAACCCTGCTTTGGTCCATTTGCTTAATTATGGTTCTGTTGCCTTGAATGTCAGGAAGGTCTTTGCCTAAAGGCCACCCCATTTTGAAGAATGAAGAAACGGTTTTCAAATAGAAATGAATGGGCATCACCTGTGGCTCTTTCCTTAATTGCTTTGGAAAAGGATGTGTCTTAATCAGACACTAGGCCCTGTTAGAGAGTGTGGCTAAGATTCTCAGCTCCTGATAGATCTAAAGAAGATCCCATGTGTGCATCCAAAACCAAAATGGCAAAAAGATCATTCATTGTGGATGAAGTCTCTTGCCTTCCTCTCTTAGGTTCCTGACCTCCATCAAGTGAGAATAGGGATCCTTTGGGTGAAATGAGTTCTTCAAAGTCCTGCAGAAGTACTTGGGTTCTCTCATGATGCCAAATCACATAAAGAATCTATACCTGACAGTCAGTAGGCCTCAAATTAGAGAAGCAGAGCAGTATTAATGGCAGGCCTAATTGATCACTCCTTGTTCACAGGAAGGGTGTCCAGGTCACCCTGACTTTAGACAAATGTAAGGCAAGGGTGCATATTTTGGACACTGTCTTGGGCTGCGCTCCTCATGGAAAACTCCAGCCAGAGTTTATGATGAGTGTCTATATGGATGAAGGTGAGGGCCATGTGGGAATATTTTGGTTTTAATTGTGGCTATTTGTGTGGTGGTTGGAAGAGATGACTGGGTCCACATGGGCTTGAACAATGGTGTTAATACCCTCAGAGACTGAGTTCTGGAACTGACGTCATAAAAGTATTGCAATGAATTGTGGTGGGTAGGAGGCCATGCACGAGAGTCGCCCTTGAAACCTGAGATCTACCCGCAGGATGGCTTTCCACAGAGCACTGAGAATCTCAGCAAGAATATCACTTGATTTTTATTCTGAAAAACTTAGCAGCCATAATTAAGAGTCAAAACAAACATGGAACTCACATGTAGACCTCAATGGGCCTGGTTTCATGTGACTTTTTGGGCACTCTTTGGGAAGCCTTGTCAGTGAGAGATCCTCAGAGCTTTCATTGAAATGAACTTCCTCACCATTTAATGGTTCCTGGATGAATGGAAACCCCAAAGTGCCTCCAACTTCATTCTTGAAAAATGGATAGATAAATACCATGAAATTTTTGAAATTCCCAATTACCGGTGGCACTGGAGAACCATTGGATGTCATATTGCTGATCATGAGTGTACCAGAACAGTGCCTTGATTGACTGGGTTTCATGAAAATGGTGTAGAACAGAGATGCCAGTAAGTTGGAGCCTGCTGAGTAGTCGGCCTAGAGTAGTGGTGTCCAGATGTGTGATAATACATCTGTGGTGTGGCCATGTGGATCTGCCATTGGCTTCCAAATGGCTTGTGACTGACTTGGTGCAGCCAGCAGACCGTTATATGAAAAGGCATCTTGTTATATGGAGAGGTTTCAGGGCAATGTTCAGAATCAGGTTGCTATGGTCAAGGGAGCAAATAATGTGGGATAGAAACCTAGTGGGTGCATTCTCCTGCAGACCCTGACCCACTACACCTTTCAGGACTCCCTCCAGCACTGGGTCCCAGTTAAACTCCTTGTATGTCGTGAAGCAAATACAAAACACCCAGTGCAGCAGCAAGAAACACCACGAAAATTGGAGGATTACCAAATGGCTTCACAGTCCACACGGGGAGACACTTAGGCCCCACTGGCCACAGTATAGCTACAGAGATAGATTTGAGCACTGCTGCTTCATGTTCATTGGAAAATAAGAAACCATGTCCTCTAGGTCACATAGATGCAGACACAGGTTTAATGGTCTCACTACAAATGAAGCAAAAGCTCCTGACAACAACATATATTTCAAGTGCCCAAACTCAGAGGCAGTTTCTCAAGAACTATTTAGGCCTGCAGATCTCCATGTTTGTGGAGTGTTTACACTGTCCCTTACTTTTGGAAACTCCTCTACCACCTCCAAGGTTGTGAACTCCTGAGCATTTTCCAATCCAGATATGTATTCACTGATTTTCTAACTCTTCTCCTCTAATTGTGTCTTACTAGAAGCGAAGGTAATGTAAAGGCATTGTTCTGAATGAGAATGGGAATATTTTTTGTAGAACATATTTACATTCACATTGGAATCATTTTCCTATTTTCCATTTGAAATGCTGAATCCCTGACACTAACCCATACCCTACTAGACTCTGACTACTAATACTAATATAATGGAGAAAAATAACCCAAACAAAATAGATATACAAGCAGTTCAGAGGAGGCATGGTGTATAGTTGGACTTGCCTTTCGCATTAAAAATGGTAGGTGTTATAAATCAAGTCATTTTTTAATTGAAATAGTTATTCATGTGTTTTTAAAGTTAACAAATATGTGAATTCCTCTCTCCCATGCTATGTAGCCTATTCAGCAGATCTACTTTTATATGCACATATAGAATTCTACCTGGTATCACACGTACATTCTTGTGAGGTGTCTGATTTGGTAGATACAAATTGTGAGAAGTGATCACTATTCCTAAACCTTGTGGGATCTGAAAATTCATCCTATTTGTGAGCTTCCTAGTTAAACAATATTCTCCATAAATCCATGTTCAATAAAATGAATATTTTTTGATCTGTGGATGATGTATATTTTGTGGTGAATTTCGATTGGTATATATATATTTCTACTTTTAAATGTCTCTCTGTGTGCGTGTTTGTATATACACACTCTACATTTTTTAAAATATAAAATATATGTGTCTTATTATACCCTCCCTAATTTCATTCATATTCATGTATGTGGATTTATAGTCAACATTTCACTAGATTTTTGTCAGAAATATTCATCTATCTGAAATACATATTTGTTTCCTAGTACTGAAAACTAACTTCAGTGAATGGTGCATAGAAATCCTAATATTTCCACAATAATTAACCCAGTTTCTCATCAATGAAAGTACATTCCTATGGGACATGATAAGTATTTTGATGTTCACTCTTATTCACCACTGGTATGTAACTATTTCTTCAGTTTATGCACATTTTAGGATATATATTTCATCCAAAAGTTAGCAAAATTATAGGCATTTGTTTCACTTTCAGTCATTTTCTGCTTCAGTAAACATGTATTCCTCTATGTTTCTTGACTGGTCTTTTCATGAGACTTCTTTCCAAACACATTATTTTCGATATCCATAATCACTTTTGAAGCAAAACTCACACACCCTTCATGATAAACCATAGCCCTAATATTACCATTAGATGTATAACTGGTTGGAATGAATGATTGCATATCAATATAAGATTTCTTATATATTTTCAGATATCAAATCAATCCATTATTTAAAGTGGAACCAGTTATATTATTTACTCATTGTGGTCTATTCATGCATTATCTTTATATTCATAGAAACAGGGTACACATCTTTGTAAACCCAATACTAATTTATACGTCTTCAAATTATTGCTACCAGAAATGGTGGAAGAAATACTCATGTCATCTGATCTACATATACATTTTATCACAGTAATATTTTGGACACAAAAAGAAAAGTTCATCCTTATGTTTGTACCAAACCCTAAATGTAAAGTGAATATGGTTTACTAAAAGCAACCATGTCCAGGTTGCCTAATGCTCTCAAAATCAATCCTATTTGTGACAATATATTTGTTTCTTCCTAAGATTATATATTCAAAGTCAACCCTGTTGAAAATATCTAATCCTATCACTCACTTTATACTTTTCCTGATTTCATAATGTCTCTACTGATATCTGCTTTCCTACATAATTTCCCCAGTTCATCAATGTGACTGACTCTTCACATGTGCTGACATTTACATTCACATTCTAATCGAAACCCTATTGCTAAGAAACTTTTTTCCAAATCCTACACTCACTCTTCTTCCTAAACCTACTGACTATCTTCCTGATTATCTCTTTTCGACTTGATGTTCTCTTCTACATTCAATAATCCAAGGTACATGTTCTTATGCCATTGTATATCGATCTATCTGAGACATCTGTGCAGAACATAATTCAATGCTAAGTATCACAATCAAGGGCCCCATCCCATTCTGGGCTCCAAATCTTACTTAGATTTCTGTTTTCATACATGTATTTCACCTATATATACTTATAAATGTTGCAAGTTCCAATATAATTATTTATCCAGCAGAATGATTCCTAACACAAATCGAACATGATATTAACCCTATCCATACATTCTTCCCTCAATCTAACTTTACAGAAGAGCAGGGACAGAGTTGGTTTTACAATACAGGAATGTAGGCGATCTTCAACCTGCTGAGAACCTCAAAGGTCCATTTAGAAATGATCCCTGGAGAAGATGTAGGCAGCTATGAAGGACCTGAGAGAGCAAAAGTCATCTTCCCTGGCAAACAACCTGGTCAGGATGAAGGGTTGTTTCTGAATCAGCCTCTCTCTTCTTAATGTAGAGAAGATGGACCAAACCAGGCTGGTGTGGAGAGCTGTTCCCGGGTGCCAATGGTTGATATACCATTCTAACTTGTGAAAGTGTCACAGGAAGTAGGGGAGGCCTCCATCTCATGGTTGCCTTGGAAACAACTGTTAGGACAAAGAGTGCTGGGAGCCATTAGCCAAGTAGGTATGACAATTTCCTTGCCAGCGTACCCCATGTTACTTAGTGGAAGGACTCCTGGAAATAGGACATTTTTCAGTGGCATTGCATCTAAGGTGACCTTGCTCAAGGACCAGAATGGATCCTGGTTTAGGTTGTTCCTGGTTTAGGAAAATCTGGGTTTAAGGCGTACTGGTTTAGGACTATCCGGGTTTAGGTTGGTTCCAGGTTTAAGATTATTCCTGCTGGGAATACACCATATCCTGCTGCCTGAGTTCCCCTTGAGTTCTCACAGGATTCAGACATTATTTTTGGGAGACCGAAGCCCAGTGGGTGTGGATTTGGGCAGAGAACGTGGATTTCCCCAGAACATGGTTTTAGACGGCTGGTGTGAGTTCAAAAATAAAGAGTTGCTGTTTGAATCCACAAGCTGTGTGGTGGCTCGTGATTTTGTGCCCAGCCACACTGTGGCATTTGGTGGCCCGTATGGGAAACGTCTGAAACTTGGAGCTAAGTGAAATTGCTCGCCCCTGAGGGAAGGCGAGAGAATGGGTGATCAATTCAAAAAACAATGTGTTCCTGTTTTGATTTATTTTGTTTTTGTTTCAAGCTGCCTATTCCTAGAAATTTCTCAGGCAAACTGGGAAAAATGGTTGGCTAAAGGTTTGAAGTTTGTCAGCCCTGAGGAAGAGAAAACAATTTTTTATTCCGTTTTTGTTTCATTCAGTTTTGGTTTTGTTTTATTTTATCTTATTTGGTTTTGTTATCTTTATAGTAGATTAGAAATTAGTAAAAAACAAACTGAAAAGATGTTAAGTAAATTGTTAGATGTTCAGACCATGGAGAAGGATATTTTAGATCAAGCAAAAGAGAAGGTCTCTCGAGCTAGTCAGATAGAGGAAGAAAATTTAAAGGAAAAGGGGTTGTTACGAAAAAAGCCACAACAGGAGGCTGTTACTAACTCCGTTTTATCACCAGAGGGCATATTTCAACCAACAGCCCCACCGATGGAGACAGCTGAGTGGCCCTCAAACCCCGTAGTTGGTAAATGGGATCCTGAGACAGGACCTCAAAGATTAGCATGCCCTGTACTTGAACAGGTAGGAGGGCAGTGAATTTATCGTGCTTTAGGTTTTAAAACAGTGAAGCGGTTAAAGGAGGCTCTAACAACCTATGGTCCCCAAGCTCCCTTCACGGTAAGCATGGTTGAGTCCATTACTAATTTGGACATGACACCAGCAGATTGGGCTAGCATGTGTAAATCTGTACTAAATGGAGGGTAATATTTGTTATGGAAAGTTGCCAATGAGGAATTTTGTGTGGAGACAGCAAGGCAAAATGCAGCAGCCGGTTACCCTCAAAGAAATCTAGATATGTTGTTAGGAAAAGGACCTTATGAGGGTAAACAGCAGCAAATTAAATATGATCCTGCTATATATGCACAAATAGCTACAGAAGCAGTTAGGGCATGGAAGACTTTAGAAGGACATGGAGATTTACAAGGTCAGCTATCTAAGGTAATGCAGAGAGCTAATGAACCTTACGCTGACTTTGTAGATAGGGTAATTCAAACAGCTGCCAAAATTTTGGGGGATACAAAACAAGCAATGCCATTAATAAAACAACTGGCTTATGACCAAGCAAATTGTTGCTACAGAGAGGTTATTAGACTATGGAGACATGAAGATTTAAACACATATATTAAATTATGTAGTGATATTAATGAACAAGGGCAAGTCTTGGCAGCTACAGTACAACAGGCTTTAGATGCCAGGCCTAAAACATGCTACAATTGTGAACAAACAGGACATTTTAAAAGGAATTGCCCCATAGGAGGAGGGTTTAACAAAAGTAGGTACCAAAGAAATAGAATACCTAGTATTTGCCCACGATGCTGTAGAGGGAGACATTGGGCTAATGAATGCCGTTCTCAAACCACCATTGAGGGTACTCCCTTATCAAAAAACGGATATTGTGGAGAAAGGCATCAGGCTCCATTGCCAAAAACGGAGAGGGGGGCCCAATGCTCTGGGGCCCACAACCACAAATCTACGGGGCAGTGGAGGAACCCAGCAACACCATCAGGGTAGTGCCCAGGACACATTGTCTATTAAATCCCTCATCAGACAAACCGGAGGGAGCGCAGGGTTGGACATCTGTTCCTCCGCCAGATCAGTACTAACTCCAGAGATGGGAGTTCAAATCATTCCCACAGGAGTAAAAGGTCGTCATCCCCAAGGAATTGTAGGCTTATTATTGGGACGTAGATCATCTACATTAAAAAGACTTTTGATAAGTCCTGGGGTAATTGATTCCGATTATGTAGGTGAAATAAATATTATAGCTAGTTTTCTAAGAGGTATATCAGTAATTTCACCTGGAGATAGAATAGCACAGTTCTTAATAATACCCAGCCTACATAATACATTTCCAAGTTGTAGTGTAGAAAGAGGTTCCAGGAGATTAGGCTCCACAGGTGTAGATTGGGCTATGTTGTCTTTAAATTTAGATGTTCGTCCAATGCTAAAACTAAATATTCAAGGACATGAGTTTAATGGGCTACTGGACACAGGTGCTGACCTTGACCCCTGACACATGGCTCAATTTGTTACACCAATCTCTTCGATTATTAAACTCCACCACTCTTTCTGTGCCTCCTTCTCAGTGCTTTCTCTGTGCTTCACTTAGTCCCATTAGCGCAGGAAATATTTCAGCAAAAACCTACAATTTCTCTAAGAAAGGACAACCCCTACATGTGACACGTATCCCACTGTGGGAAAGTTATTCCACCAATACTTTATTTCCTTTCATCTGTTTCCACCTGCCAATAATGAATCCTTTACCAATTTGTTCCTTGAGCTGAAGCATCCAATCGAGCCCTGCGTTTATGGAACCTGGACATTTCCTCTGGTGTAATGGGTCTTTAAGTACCTCAACGATCAATGTCTCTGGCACCTGTTTCTTGGTTACTGTAGTTCCTCAGCTGTCTTTGTATGCTCCCACCGAATTCCGACAGTTGGCCCTACCTTCCTGAACCCGTAGGGCAGTCTTTCTTCCGGTTCTGGTAGGCCTCACTTTAACAACCTCAGTGGCAGGTCTCGGACTCTCTGGTGGAGCTATAGGTCATGCTCTATGGGCATCCAAAGACCTGCAACAAAAACTGCAGGAAGCACTCGATACCACTGCTGAGTCTCTGGGTTCCTTGCAGCACCAGATTACTTCATTGGCACAAGTGGCTTTACAGAACCAAAGGGCAATTGATCTTCTCACTGGAGAAAAAGGGGGTACATGCCTATTCCTCAGAGAGGAATGTTGCTATTATGTTAATGAATCTGGGCTGATAGAAAAAAATGTTGTTAAATTGCAGGAATTATTGACCAAATTGCTCAAACCTAGCTCCTCCAATCCCATTACAGGGTTCTTCCAATCCTATGTTGCCATGTACTTACTACCTATCTTGGGGCCCCTTATTGGGATGCTCCCTTTTTGTGCTCTCTTGCCATGCATAATGAAGTTCCTTCAAACCCAACTGCAAAAAATTTCTAATCAAAATTTCAACCAGCTTTTGCTTAGGCACTACCATCCTCTGATGACCGATGAACCCCTAACATCTCCAAGAGAACAGTTCACTCAGTGATGAAGCTCACTACCAGGCACGATGGAATGCAACGTACATCAGACAGCGGGAGGCAACGAGCTTGGAGAACCTCTTAATCTGCCATCCTGAATTCATGAGTCTTTATGATCTTCTAAGCTTCCTCATGGCCCTTGGCCTCTTCTATGTCAGTCCCCCAACATGGAACTTCTGCCAAAAATTGACCTTTGTTTAATTTTTATCTTCATTCTGTTTTTATTCGCTCTGATCTTCTTCAGGTGCTGGTGACGCCATGTCCAGGCAACGCTTCCAGTATTTCCTAGAGTCTCTGTTACAGGACCAGTATCTGATACCAACAATCTCCTCCATCCAGGACTGGTTTCATGCCATCGACAACTTGTGGCATCAGGGAACTTTCATAGAGTTTACCCCTACTGAAGTAGCTATCTATACCACTGGGTTTTATTTCTGGCTGACATGATATAACCAGAGCTGGCCCCCGAGCATTTGTCCACTTCCCTTTCTAGGCCCCACAGCACCCCCACACAGCAGGAAGCAGCCAGAAATGACAAACAATGCCCAACTTTCTAAGAAAACAAAAAGGGAGGAATGTTATGAAAAGTATAAATGGCAGCCATAGCCCAGAGAAAAACCCCAACATGGCACCTAAGGACTTCTTCTTCCTACCTTCTTATTTTCTGCAGTGGCGTTAAAAGTCCCCGCCCTTATTAACTCTGCAGCCAGCGCCAATTTCAAATCTCACTTGTGGGGAACCTTAGCCCCAATGAGAATTAATTTCTGGGCTCCGGAGCTGATATCTGAAAAAACTTATTCTCAGAACATGAGACCAAACCACAAACCCACAACCACACCCACAAAGGCACCTCTTTCCCCCAAGTAGGTCTGTGACTATTCGGAGTGTTCTCTGACTGCTGGGCCATACTATGTTCCTCCGAAATGGCCTGTCTTGTCTCAGATCTGGTCTCCTTGGTCAACTCTGTGAAGTTGACAGGAACCAGCGGTGAGCCACTACCTTCTTTCTCAGGAAAGGCCCCTCTTCAGAGATCTTCTGGCATTTGGACATCTTCAAATCAATAGGTACCAAGAAAGACTGAGCCTGTCCTTGGTAAATCCAAACAAGTGAGACAACTGGGACTGGGACTGGGACTGGCTCGGGGTGCCTGGCTTCCTGGATCCCTAGTTCAGAGAGTTCCAACACCAAGGAAGTGAGGTGAGGTCACTTCCTTCAGGAACTGAATGAGGTCACTGCCTTGGCAACCACTTTGTTTTAGCAGTTGCTTCTTATGGTCCCTTTAGATGGAGGCTACCCCTACTTTCTGTGACCCTTTCATAAGTTAGAATGGGATATAATCCATAGGCGCTCAGGAACAGCTCTCCAAAAGGCCTGGTTATTCTGTCTTCTCTACATTAAGAAGACAGAGGCTGATTCAGACACCGAACTTCATCCTACCAGGTTTTTTTCCATGGAAGATGACTTTTGCTCTCTCAGGTCCTTCATAGCTGCCTACATCTTCTCCAGGGATCATTTCTGCACATACCTTTGAGGTTCTCATCAGGTGGAAGATCCCATACATTCCTGTATTGTAAGACCAACACTGTCACTGCTTTTCTGTAAAGTTAGAATGAGGGAACAGTGTATGGTTAGTGTTAATAACATTTTCAATTTTGATTAGGAACCATTCTGCTGGATGAACAATGGTATTGGGAACCTGCGATATTTATAAGAATATAGAGGTGAAATATATGAACGAAAAGGGAAATCTAAGTAAGATTTGAAGCCCAGAAGGTCATTGGGTCCTTGATTGGGATACTTAGCATTGAATTACGTTCTGCACAGATGTCTCAGATAAATCGATATACAATGGCATAGGACCTTGTACCTTGAATGATTGAATGTAGAAGAGAACATCCAGTCAAAAAGGGATAGTCGGTAGGATTAGGAAGACAGTAAGTAGGTTTAGGAAGAAGAGTGAATATAGGATTTGGACCAAAGTTTTTTAGCAATAGGGTTTCGGTTAGAGAGTGAATGTTAGTGATAGCACATGTGAAGATTCAGTCACAATGATGAACTGGGGAAAATATGTAGAAAAGCAGATATCAATAGACACATTACAAAATCATTCAAAGTGTAAAGTGAGTGACAGCTTTAGACATATTCAACAGGGTTGAGTTTGAATATATAATCTTTGGAAGAAACAAATATGTAGTCACCAATAGGATTTTCATTTGAGAACATTAGGCAACCTGGACATGGTTGTTTTTAGTAATCCGTGTTCACTTTCCATTTAGGTGTGGTACAATCATAAGTGAGAACTTTGCTTTTTCTGTTCAGATTATTACTGTGATAAAATGTATATGTAGATCAGGTTACATGTATTTGTTCCACCATTTCTGGGAGCAATATTTTGAAGATGTATAAGTTAGTATTGGGGGTACAAAGAGGTGTACCCTGTGTCTATGAATATAGAGATAATACATGAATAGACCATACTGTGAATAAATAATATAACTGGTTCCACTTTAAATAATGGATTGAATTGATATCTGTAACTAAGTAAGAAATCTTATATTGATATACAATCATTCTTTCCAACCACTTATACATTTAAAGGTAATATTAGGGTTATGGTTTATCATGACGGGTGTTTTGCTTCAAATATGATAATGGAAATCGAAAATAATGTGTTTGGAAAGAAGTCTCATGAAAAGAGCAGTCAAGAAACATGGAGGCATACATGGGTTCTGAAGCAGGAAGTGATTTGAAGTTAAACAAATGCGTATAAATTTGCTAAATTGTGGATGAAATATGTATCCTATGATGTGCATAAACTGAAGAAATAGTAATGTTCCAGTGTTGAATAAAAATGAACGTCAAAATGCACATCATGTCCCATAGGAATCTGCTTGCATTGATGTTAAACTCGTGTCAGTTAGTGTAGAAATATTATGATTTGGCTTTTTTTTTTTGGTGTTATAATACAATTTATTTTAGTACTAGCATGCCACAGAATGTAGAGGAAGGAACAATGGATTTTTAGTTATAGCACTAATGATCTAACATTTAATGACTATTTTGGGGAGTCTAGAAATTACATAAGGCTATGTAACATATTGTTTTTTATTTAACATTCAAAAAAGCTTGGAATTTTGGTGATATTTCTACTTTTTTATTTTTTATTTTTCAGTTGTTGATGGACCTTCATTTTGTTTATTTTTATGTGGTGCTGAGAATAGAACCCAGTGCCTCACACGTGCTAGACAATCATGTTACCACTGAGCCACAAACCCAGCCCCTCCACTTTTTTCTTAAGATCGAATATGCCTCTCCCTCTTCTTTACTCACTTTTTTCCTCATTTTCCCCCTTCTCTCTCTTCCTTTTTCATTTTCCATCCATATCAATTTTTCTCTCATGTCATTACAAACAGTATCTTGCTATGAAATATAAATTCAAGACTGTTTTTTATAGTCATTCTTTTTTCTTGAGAAAATTTTAAAATTATAATAACCTGATAGATATATTACTATACATTTATTATATATATGTATCTACATTCATGCATATGCATTACATATATTATATATGTATATATACATTTATATTTAAAGTACTTTGATTAGCCTGTTAGATATAATATAGTATAGACCATATCTTTCTTAATTCTCAAGTCTTCCAGAATTAATATCTTACAGTGAAAATTAATTAAACATATTTAAGTAAACAGGTATCTTTCTTATTTGTCTATACTGATAATTTAAGGTTTTATATCACATTAAGCTATAATATGGCATAATATATCTTATGAATTAGAGAAAAATTTTTAAAAAAACCTATTATTTAAGGACCATATGCACTGACAATTTAAATGGCATTCTCGTGATTTCAATTTCTATCAATTGTGTATTAATTGCCAAATATTTATTTTAGTACTTTTCATATTCATAATTGATATAAAGTCAATTGTTTAATTCTTCTTGTAAGTAGTTAATTATTACAGCAGGGGCATTATTAATAATTCTAAATCTTTATAAGAAAAATGGTACAAAGATATTTTCATGCAAAATTAAGAATAATTGCATGCTCTGAATGTTTGATTGTTAATACATATAACAAAGAGCTTTTGATGAGTCTCTTCCCCAGTAAAACATAAAATGCAAAGATATAGTTGGGTATGTATGTCCAAATGAAGATAAGGAGAAATACACATTATTAGCTAGAAACAATTAAATAAAAGATGAAAAGAAAAATCCAATACATTGTACGAACTTGTCAGATGAGGTAGTATTCTGGAAGAATAGCCTAAGGCTAGACCTGGTCCATGACAAAATATTAACTAAAAAAATGAAATATGAAAAATATAGGAAATGCTATGAATTTTTCATGAAGGTAGGTGAATTATCCTTTAATCTCAATTTATGTGCATTTTCAAAAGCCAAATTTGTGGTAAAATAAATTTGTGATAGTTACAACTACACAAAACAAAGTTTCTGCTTAGCAAAATGAATGCATCTCAACCCTTTTTTAGCTGATTTCTTCCCACTCAATTTTAAACCTTTATTTATTTATTTATTTTTATTGGTTGTTCAAAACATTACAAAGCTCATGATATATCATCTTTGATACATTTTTCTCATTTGGTTTATGAACTCCCATTTTTTTAACAAATAAGAATTGCAGAAACACATTGCTTACACATTCACATTTTTACATAATGGCATATTAGTGACTGTTGTATTCTTCTACCTTTCCTATTCCCTACTATCCCCCCTCCTTTCCCCTCCCATCTTCCCTCTCTACCTCATGTGCTGTTGTTTAATTCTCTCCATTATTTCCGCCCCATTTTCCCTCACAACCTACTATGTGTAATTTTCTGTATCATTGAGGGTATTCTACCATTTCCATATGCTTTCTGTTCTCTCTCCCTTTCTCTCCCCCCACTCGTCTATGTATAATGTTAATCTTTTCCTCATGCTCTTCCTCCCTTTCTGTTCTTAGTTGCTCTCTTTATATCAAAGAAGACATTTGGCATTTGTTTTTTAAGGATTGGCTAGCTTTGCTTAGCATATTCTGCTCTAATGCCATACATTTCCCTGCAAATTCTATGATTTTGTAATTTTTTAGTGCTGCGTAATACTCCATTGTGTGTAGATTTCACATTTTTTTAATCCATTCATCTACTGAAGGCCATCTACGTTGGTTCCACAGTCTAGCTGTTGTGAATTGTGCCGCTATGATCATTGATGTGGCAGTATCCCAATAGTACGCTGTTTTAAGATCCTCAGGGAATAGTCCAAGAAGGGTGATAGCTTGGTCAAATGGTGGATCCATTCCCAGCTTTCACAGGAATCTCCATACTGCTTTCCAAATTGGCTGCACCAATTTGCAGTTCCACCAGCAGTGTACAAGTGTCCCCTTTTCCCCACATCCTTGCCAACACTTACTGTTGTTTGACTTCCTAATGGCTGCCGATCTTACCTGAGTGAGATGGTATCCTAGGGTGGTTTTGATTTGCATTTCTCTGACTGCTAGAGATTGTGAGCATTTTTTCATGTACTTGTTGATTGATTGTATGTCCTCCTCTGTGAAGTGTCTGTTCAGGTCCTTGGCCCATTTGTTGATTGGGTTATTTGTTATCTTATTTTTTAATGTTTTGAGTTCTTTGTATATTTTGGATATTAGGGCTTTATCTGAAGTGAGAGGGGTAAAAATTTGTTCCCAGGATGTAGGTTCTCTATTTACCTCTCTTATTGTTTCTCTTGCTGAGAAAAAAAAAAACTTTTTAGTTTAAGTAAGTCCCATTAATTTATTCTTGTTATTAACTCTTGGGCTATGGGTGTCCTATTAAGGAATTTGGAGCCCGACCCCACAGTATGTAGATCATAGCCAACTTTTTCTTCCATCAGATGCAGTGTCTCTGATTTGATATCTAGCTCTTTGATCCATTTTGAGTTAACTTCCTTGCTTGGTGAGAGAAAGGGATTCAGTGTCATTTTGTTGCATATCGATTTCCAATTTTTCTAGCACCATTTGTCCTTCGTATATTGCAGGTTTTTAGCCCCTTTTATCAAATATAAGAAAGTTGTAATTTTGTGGATTGGTTTCTATGTCCTCTATTCTGTACCATTGGTCCACCTGCCTGTTTTGGTACCAGTACCATGCTGTTTTTGTTACTATTGCTTTATAGTACAGTTTGAACTCTGGTATCGCTATACCTCGAGATTCAAACATCCTGCTTAGAATTGCTGTTGCTATTCTGGGTCTTTTGTTTTTCCATATGAATTTCATGATTGCTTTATCATTTCTACAAGAAATGTCGTTGGGATTTTGATTGGCATCAATTTAAACCTGTAGAGAATTTGGGTAATATCGCCATTTGGTTGATGCTAGTTCTGCCTATCCATGAATTGGGTATATTTTTCCATATTCTAAGATCTTCTTCTATCTCTTTAGGGTTCTGTAGTTTTCATTTATAAATCTTTCACCTCTTTTGTTAGGTTGATTCCCAACTATTTAATTGTTTTTCCAATCATGTTATTTTCTTTGAGGATATTTTGAATGGAGTGGTTTTCCTCATTTCATTTTCAGAAGTTTTGCTGATGACATACAGGAATGCCTTTGATTTATGCGTGTTGATTGTATATCCTGCCACTTTGCTGAATTTATTTATTAACTCTAGCAGTTCCTCTGTAGACTCTTTTGGGTCTGTTAAATATATTATCATGTCATCCGCAAATAGCGATAATTTAAGTTCTTCTTTTCCTAGTTTTATGCCTTTAATTTCTTTTGTCTGTCTAATTGTTATGCCTAGTATTTCAAGAACTGAATTAAATAGAAGTGGTGATAGAGGGCATCCCTCTTGTTCCAGATTTTAGAGGGAATGCCTTCAGCTTTTCTCAATTTAGGATGATGCCAGCCTGAGGTTTAGCATATATAGCTTTTACAATCTTGAGGTAAGTTCCTGTTATCCCTAGTTTTTCTAGTGTTTTCAACATAAAGGGATGCTGAACTTTGTCGAATGTTTTTTCTGAATCTATCGATACGATCATATGGTTGTTGTCTTTAAGTCTATTGATGTGGTGAATAGCATTTATTGATTTCCGTATAATGAACCAGCCTTGCATCCCAGGGATGAATCCTACATGATCATGGTGCATAATTTTTTTGATATGCTTTTGTATTCGATTCACCAAGATTTTATTCAGAATTTTTGCTTCCAAGTTTATTAGAGATATTGGTCTGTAGTTTTCTTTCTTTGAAGTGTCTTTGTCTGGTTTTGGGATCAGGGTGATATTGGCCTCATAGAATGAATTTGGAAGAGTTCCTTCTTTTTCTATTTCTTGAAATAGCTTGAAAAGTATTGGTATTAATTCCTTTTTGAAGGTTTTGTAGATCTCTGCTGTATACCCATCCGGTCCATGACTTTTTTTGGTTGGTAGTATTTTGATGGCTTCTTCTATTTCTTCCTTTGTTATTGGTCTGTTTAAATTGTGTGTGTCTTCCTGACTCAATCTGGGCAGATCGCATGACTTAAGAAGTTTATTGATTTCTTCACTATCATCTATGTTATTGGAACATAGGGTTTCCATATACTTTCTAATTATCTTCTTATTTCTGGAGTGTCTGTTGTGATATTGCCTTTTTCATCCCGTATGTTAGTAATTTGAGTTCTCTCTTTTCTTCTCTTCCTTAGCATGGCTAAGGGCCTGTAATCTTATTTATTTTTTCAAAGAACCAACTTTTAGTTTTATCAATATTTTCAATTTTTTTTTGTTTCAATTTCGTTGATTTCTGCTCTAATTTTAATTATTTCTTGTCTTCTACTACATTTGCTGTTGTTTTGCTCTTCCATTTCTAGGTTTTTGAGGTGTAGTGTGAGTTCATTTATTTGCTGTTTTTTGCTTTTTTTTGAGGAAAGAACTCCAAGAAATGAATTTCCCTCTTAAAACTGCTTTCATTGTGTCCCATAGATTCCAGTATGTTGTGTCTGTATTGTCATTTGTCTCTACGAATTTTTTTTATCTCCTCCTTTATGTCTTCTGTAAACCATTGATCATTCAGTAGCATGTTGTTCATTTTCCATGTGATGTAGGATTTTTCCTTCCTTCTTTTATCATTGATTTCCAGATTCATTCCATTATGATCAGATATGGTGCATGGTATTATCTCCACGACTTTATATTTAGTAAGAATTGCCCTATGGCATAATATATGGTCTATCTTTGAGTAGGATCCATGTGCTGCTGAGAAGAACGTGTATCCACTTTTTGATGGTTGATATATTCTATACATGTCAGTGAAGTGTGCTGTTGAATTTCAAGGTTTCTTTATTCAGTTTTTGTCTAGAGGATCTGTCTAATTGCTAGAGCGGTGTGTTGAAGTCACCCATAATTATTGTGTTGTAGTTTATTTGACTCTTGAACTTGAGGCGAGTTTGTTTTATGAGTGTTGCAGCTCAATTGTTTGGTGCATACAAATTGATAATGGTTATGCATTGTTGGTGCAAGGTTCCTTTTAACAGTATATAGTGTCCTTCTTTATCCCTTTTGATTAACGTAGGTTTGAAGTTGATTTTATTCGATATGAGTATGGCAACTCCTGCTTGCTTCCGAGGGCCATGTGAGTGGTATGATTTTTCCCAAACTTTTAATTTCAGCCTCTGTATGTCTTTACCTATCCTATGAGTCTCCTGAAGGGCATATTGTTGGATTTTTTTTTTTTTTTTTGATCAAGGTTACTAGCTTATGTTTCTTGATTGGTGAGTTTAGGCCATTAACATTTAAGGTTACAATTCAAATATGATTTCTACTTCCAGTCATGTTTGTTTGTTTGTTTGTTTGTTTGTTTGTTTATTTATTTATTTATTTATTTACTTATTTATTTATTTTGGTTAGTTTTTACTTTTTGGTTATTTTCCTCTCCCTTTACTGAGATACCTCCCGCTGCTAGTTTCAGGCATTACTTTTCAAATCCTCTTCTTGTAGTATTTTGCTCAAAATGCTTTGCACTGCTGGTGTTCTGGCTGTGAATTCTTTTAGCTTTTGTTTATCGTGAAAGACTTAAATTTCATTGTCAAATCTGAAGCTTAATTTTGCTGGATACAGTATTCTTGGTTGGAATCCATTATTTTTGAGCGTTTGAAATACATTGTTCCAGGATCTTCTTGCTTTCAAAGTTTGTGATGAAAAATCAGTCGTTAGCTTAATTGGTTTACCCTGAATGTAATCTGCCTACTTTCTCTCGTAGCTTTTAATATTCTCTCTTTGTTCTGTATGTCCTTGTTCTGGCTATCTTCATAATTATTTGTCTTGGAGTTGGTCTATTATGGTTTTGAATGCTTGGGGTCCTGTACTCTTCCAGGATTTGGCAATCCATTCCATCTTTCATCTCTGAGAAATTTTCTAGAATTATTTCATTTAATATGTTGTCCATTCCTTTGGTTTGAATCTCTATGCCTTCTTCTATCCCGATGACTCTCAAATTTGTTTTTTTTTATGACATCCCATATCTCTTGAATAGATTGCTCATGGGATTTAAGCATCTTTTCTGTGTTTACTATATTCTTTTCAAGTTGATAAACTTTGTCTTCATTATCTGACGTTCTAACTTCTAATTGATCTAGTCTATTTGTAATATTCTTCGTTTGAGTTTTTAATTTGGTTTATACTTTCCTGCATTTCTAGGATTACTGTTTGATATTTCTTTTTAAGGTCTCTATCTCCTGGTAAAGCTCGTTCTTTGCCATTTGAATTTGTTTGTTTATTTGATTTTCAAAATATACTTTTATTGCTTGGACTTGCTGCCTCATGTCTTCCCTAATATTCCTTTCCATCTGAGTTAGGTATGCCTTGAGTTTTTTCCCTATCCCTATTTCTGATGCTTCACGGTCCTCCTGTAGAATTTAGTTGTCCTGCATTTTTTTGCACACCTTTTTTTCCCTTGTTTTTTTATGATGTTAACGTTAATTTTCAGCTCTATTTGATTGCTGTGTTTCTGCTTTCTTCAATAGATTTGTTTTGGTTTTATATATCTCTGTTGTCTCTCTTTTGTGTTTGTAGACTATGCCTGCAAAAGTGGATTCCACTTGGAAGGAATTCCGACAGCTGAGCTCCAGTGATGTCACCTGTCTGCTATGGCGGGCCCCAGGCTCCTTGCCGGGGTGTTTGAATGGGCGGGTGGGACTGGACTGTCTCTGGTTGGTTTCACCTCCTGGTCGCTGGAGGGTGGGCGGTCTCCAGCCATCCAGTCGTGCAATCAGCGAATGGGCTGTCACTGGCGGGCGGGTGATCTCTAGCTGCCCAATTGCGCAGGCAGCCAGCGGGTGATTGGTTGCTGGTGGGCAGGTGTTCTCCAGCCTCCTAGTCACGCGTGTCTGTCCTCTGGTCCCCTGGTTTCCTTTGCGAGTCTTGATTTCCCCTGCTACACCAGATTTCCCCTGAGTGATGCCTCTTGGCAGCTCAAACTGTACTCTTTGCCTGCCGTTTCTTGGGTGTGGAGGGTGTCTATTGGGAACCCCGGCACTCTATTGTTTTGATTTTTTCCGCTTGCCCCACCCATTGTGCTGGCTAGACAAGTTTTGTTTTCACCAGTGATGGGAGGGGAAGTTGAAGGTCAGGTGCCACTAGTTTTCCCCCCATCTTTATGAAGGCTTTCTTTGGTAATCCCTCCCCCGGAAAGCCTAAGAGAGAATTTTTGCGAATTACCTGCTGTATGGGAGATAAGCTGAGTAACACACACCTGTTTTGTTGTTGCAATCTGTCGGAGAGTGGCGGTGGATACTTCAGCTCTCCAAGATGGTGGCCGTTGGTTTCCTCGGTGGAGTTTCGGTTGTGGGGGATAGAACTGTAATGCTTTCTTCCCCATCTGAAATCCCAAACTCAGCCCCGGGCTCAGTGGCGGGTGAGCCAGCCGGATTTCACAGAATCCGCAGCAACGTTTCTCCCTGCATGCAGGTCGCTTCACGGTGGAGGCCCGCCATCTGTAGCCACGGCACGGGCCGCAAGGATCAGTCACCCCAGATCTTCGGTCGCATAGTTGGCTCTTGTTTGAGACTCAATTACCGGACCTCGGTGGTGGAAATCATTCTTCTAGGTTCCAGGCACACTCATTTTTCTGTAAGATCCTAACAAGATACTTTTTCGTCATTCTAACTCTTTATTCACATGTGAAGTTGCGCAGTACAAAGGGTCTGATGCACTCTATTCATGGCCATCTTGCAATGTCAAAATATTAGGATTTCTATGCACCATTTACTGAAGATAGTTTTCAGTACTAATAAACCAAAATGTATTTCAGGTGGATGAATATTTCTGAGAATAATCTTTTGAAAAGTAGATTATAAATCCACATACATGAATATGAATGAAATTTGGGAGTGCATAATAAGACACATATATTTCATATTTTGAAAAATCTGGAGGGTATATATATATATATATATATATATATATATATATATATATACATACAGACACACACAGAGAGACATTAAAAAGTAGCATTATATATGCCAATTGAAATTCATCATGAAATACATATCATCCACAGATTCAAAAACATTCATTTTACTGAACATGGATTTATGTATAATGCTATTCAAATATGAGGATCACCCATAGGTTGAATTCTCAGTTCCAACAGCTTTTAGAAGGAGTGATATCTTCTCACAATTTCTATATGCCAAGTCAGCCACCTCACCAAAAATATACGTGTGATACCAGGTATGATTCTATATGTGCATATAAAACTACATGTGCTAAATAGACTACAGAGAAAGGGAGACAGGAATTCACATATTTGTTAACTTTAAAAAAACATGGAGAATTCTTTCAACCAAAAAATTGACTAGATTCATAACTCCTACCCTATATAATGCAAAAGGCAAGTCCAACTATACATGATGCCTCCTCTGAACTGCTTGTATTTCAATTCTGTTTGGGTTATTATTCTCCATCATATTGCGATTAGTAGTCAGAGTTTAGTAGCGTAGGGGTTAGTGTGAGGGATTCACTATTTTGACTGGAAAATTTTAAAATGAATCCAATGTGTATGCAAATATGTGCTACAAAAAATTGTTCCCACTGTCATCCAGAACAATGGCTTGACATTACCTACTCCCCAAGTAAGACAAAATTAGAGGAGAAGAGTTAGAAAATCTGTGAATACATATCTGGAATAGAATATGCTAAGGAGTTTCCAAAAGTAAGGGACAGGGTAAACACTCCACAAACTGGAGCTCTTCTGGCCTAAAGACTTCTTGTGGAACTGCCTCTGAGGTTGGGCACTTGAAACATATGTTGTTGTCAAGTGCTTTAGCTTCGTTTCTAGTGAGACCAATAAAGGTGGGTCTGCATCTATGTGATCTGGAGGACATGGTTTCTTATTTTCCACTGAACATGAGCAGCAGTGCTGAATTTGCTATTTGCAGCTAAACTGTGGCCACTGGGGTCTAAGTGTCTCCCCGTGTGGAGTGTGAAGCCATTTTGTGATCCTAAAAATTTCATGGTGTTTCTTGCGGCTTCACTGGGAGTTTCATATTTGCTTCACAAAATACAAAGAGGTCAACTGGGACACAGTGCTGGAGGGAGTTCTGTCACGTGTGGTGGGTCAGTTTCTGCAGGACAATGCACCAACCATGCTTCTATCCCACATAGCTTTCCCCATTGACCATAGCAACTTGATTCTGAAACTTGCCCTGAAACTTCTCAATATTACAAGATGCCTTTACATAGAAGGGACTGCTTGCTGCACCATGTCAGTCACAAGACATTTGGAAGCTAATGGCAGATCCACATGGCCCCACCACAAATGTTTTATCACACACCTGCCCACTACTGCTCTAGGCCCACTAATCAGCAGGCTCCAATTTATTGGCATCTCTGTTCTACACCATTTTCATGAAACACCAGTCAATCAAGGCACTGTCTGGTATACTCATGATCAGCAACAGGACATCCAAAGGTTCTCCAGTGCCACCTGGTCATGGGAATTTCAAAAATTTCTTGGTATTTATCTAGCCATATTTGAAAGATGAAGTTGGAGGCACTGTACGTTTCAAATCAATCCAGAACCATAAATTTTGAGGAAGCTCATGTCAATGAAAGCTATGGAGAATTCTCACAGGCAAGGCTTCCCAAAGAGTGGCTAAATGGTCACGTGAATCCAGGCCCATTGAGGTCTACAATGTGAAGTCCATGTGTGTTTTGACTCTCAACTATGGCTGCCAAGTCTTTCAGAATAAAATCATGTGATATCTTGGCTGTGATTCCCAGTGCTTTGTGGAAATACAACCTGGGCATACATCTCAGTTTCCAAGGACGACTCTCATGCGTGGACTCTTAACATCCCAACACAATTCATGGCAATACATCTCTGAGGTCAGTTCCAGAACTCAGTCTCTTAGGGGAATCACACCAGAGTTCATGTCAAGGTGGACCCAGTCATCTCTTCCAAACACCACACAAATGACCACAATTAAAACCAACACACTCCCACATGGCCCTCATGATCTTTCATATAAACACTCTTCATAACCTCTGGTTGGATGTTTCTATGAGGGGTGCAGACCAAGACAGTCTCCAAAATAATCTCCCTTGCCCCTAATGTGCCTAAAAACAGGGTGGCTTGGACACCCTTCCTGTGAAACTGGTGTGATCACATAGGCCTGCTGTTAATACTTCTCTGCTTCTCCAATTTGAGGACTACTGACTGTGGGGTTTAGATTCTTTGTCTGAATTGGAGACATGAGGAAACCCAAGCTCCTGTGGGCTAGCCTCTGCAGGGCTTTGAAGAAATTATTTGACCCAAAGCATTCCTATTCTAACTTGATGTAGGTCTGGAACCTCACAAAGGAAGGGGAGAGAATTCATCCAGAATGACTGCTCTTTTGGCTATTTTGGTTTTGGATGCACACATGGGATCTTTCTTTAGATCTATCAGGTGCTGAGAATCTAAGCCTAAGCCTCACACAGGGCCAAAAGGCTGATTCAGACACATCCCTTCCAAAGGAATTAAGCAAAAAGCCTCAGGTGATGTCCATCCATTTCCATGTGAAAACAGTTTTTTTCAGGCTTCAAAAAGGGGTGGCCTGAGGCAAAGAATTTTCAGACATTCAGGGCAGCAGAACAATTGGTAATTAAAAGGCCCAAAGCAGGGTTTCTCCACTGAGACTCTCCTGATCACACTGATATCTGAGTTTTCTGAGATGCTCGCCATTCCCTTCAGCTATCCAGTACATGGCGATGTCACAGGGCTTGGAAGTGGTACATATATTGAACACAAAACCATGAGCCTATTCTGGAGAGTGGCCAGAATTCAGGAAGAAAGCAGAAACTTTGAAAGATAGCAAGTGTTGCCCATCGATAAGGCAAGCTGAAATCCATTCATAAATTGGGCAGGATGAATGCTGGGAAGCTTTCAACTAGACAGGACATATCAATTGATGCATTCTCTTTTCTAATGTCTAAAACCATGGACACCGTGGGATACACAGACATAGAAACACTCACCTTGTCAAACGACTTACTCGAAACAGTCTACACCAAACCAAACATACCGACTTTCCTACCTATTCTGAGAACATGAGACAAATCCACAAGCTCACACCCACACCCACAAAGGCACCTCCTTTTCCGAAGTAGGTCTGTGACTATCCAGAGTTTCTCTAATTGTGGACCATATTTTATTCCCCCAAAATGGCATGTCCTGTCTCAGATCTGGTCTCTTTGGTCAACATTTTGAAGTACTGAGGAGCCAGCGGTGATCCAATACCTGCTTTCTCAGTAAAGGCGACTTTTCAGAGCTTTCTGGCATTTGGCCATCCTCACATCAGTAGGTACCAAGAAAGACTAAATCTGTCCTTGGTAAATCCAAGCAAGTGAGACCCCTGGGAGTGGGACTGGGACTGGATTTGGGTGACTGGCTTCCTGGATCCCAAGTTCAGAGAGTTCTGTCACCAAGGTTGTGAGGTGAGGTCACTTCCTTCAGGAAGTGAATAAGGTCACTGCCTTGGCAACCACGTTGTCCTAACAGTTGCTTCAATGAGTCCCATGAAATGGAGGCTGCCCCTACTTCCTGTGACACTTCCACAACTTAGAATGGTATATCAACCATAGGCACCCAGGAACAGCTCTCAACACAGGCCTGGTTGGGTCCTTCTTCTCTAAATTAAGAAGACAGAGGCTGATTCTGACACATTCCTTCATCCTGACAAGGTTTTTTACAATGGAAGATGACTTTTGCTCTCTCAGTTCCTACATAGCTGCCTACAACTTCTGCAGGGATCATTTTTGCATGGACCTTTGAGTTTCTCAGTAGTTGGAAGGAATCCTACATTTTTGCATTGTAAGACCATCTCTGTCCCTGCTCTTCTGTAAAGTTAGATTGAGGCAACAGTGTATGGTTAGGGTTAATAACAGGTTTGATCTGGGTTAGGAATCATTCAGCTGGATGAATAATGGTATTGATGACCTGTGATAATTACAAGTATATATAGGTAAAATATAAGTATGAAAACAGAAATCTAGGTAAGATTTAAAACCCAGAAGTGTATTAGGACCTTGATTGTGATACTTAGCTTTGATTTATTTTCTTCACAGATGTCTCAGGCACATCGATATACAATTGCATTGGACCTTGTGGCTTGGATGATTGATTGTCAAAGATAACTTCCAGTCAAAAAGTCATAGTTGGTAAGATTAAGAAGATAGTCGGTAGTTTAGAAAGGAGAGTGAGTATAGAATTTGCACCAAAAGTTCTTTAGCTATAGCTTTTCGGGTATAGAGTAAATGTAAATGTCAGCACATGTGAAGAGTCAGTCACAATGATGAACTGGGAAAAATATGTAGGAAAATAGATATCATTAGAGACATTAAGAAATCTGGCAAAGTATAGTCGTTAGTGAAAAGTTAGTAAAATAGGGAGTTGTCTCTTCATATTTTTCTGTATACTTAACTTCCCTCCCTGCCCTCCCCAAGGAAAGTATATAAGCCCTGTTTAAGCTGTTCTCAGGACTCTCTGCTCTATTGAAGTGAGCTCTGAGCCCCAGCATGCTGGACCCCCAATAAACCCTTTGCTTTTGCATGAGACAGTCTCTTGGAGGTCTCTTCGCCTGACACTCGTCCGACCTTTACATATGGAGGTTCCACCGAGTTCTGGCAGCAGTGGACGAGAGACCCCAACTGGCTCCTCTCGGGATTTGTAAGGCGCCTCTTTCTGGTGTCAGGTTTCAGGTTAGAGCTTGGCAAAATGGCTGTCAATGAAGAGTGTGAGCTCTCTCTCACGGTGGCTGACAGATGTGTCACAGAGCCACAGGCCACCACCCTGAGGGACACCCCAGAGGACTCTGAAAATCGAGGAACAATAGTCTCCTCATCTCAGTGATATTTTGTTTCAGATTCGGTATTGCCAGCCCATCAGGTATTGCCGGCTACTCAGTCCTCGTCTCAGTGTCGGACGTCCATTTCCTGTCTTTATTGTCTTGTCTTGTCTGTGTCATGTGTCGTTGCTTTTACTGTTTGTGCATTTTTCATTATGGAAAAGAGCACTTCAATGCCTCTGTCCCTGACCCTTGATCACTGGACCAAATTCCGCTTAAGGGCTCAGAATATTTCCTTTTCAGTAAACCGCTGGACCTGGCAGACTCTCTGTGCCTCAGAATGGCCCACCTTTGGATTCAGATGGCCCTTAGAAGGATTTTTCTACTTCTCACTAATCTAAAAAGTCAGAGATATTGTCTTTCAGGAAGGGCCACATAGCCATCCAGATCAAAAGCCATATATCTTAACCTGGCATTACCTCTGCAAATCTCCTCCATGGGAGAAGCCTTTCTTTGCCCCTGCCCCCGCTCCTAATCCTTCCCCCATGATCTCTCAAACCCTCTGTTCCTCCTCCTCCTCCACCCTCTTTTCTGCCTAAGTAACAAGATTTAACTCTACTGGATTCTCATCCCTCACCTTATCCCTTGCCCTTGTCTCCCAACCCCCAACACCCTCTAAGTGATTCCCCTGCTGCTGACTCAGCCTCTCCGCCATTGGAGGAAGCTAAGCCAGCCCAGCACCCTCCAGAAAACTCCCCCGCGGAATACACAGCCCCTCCTCCCCTGGAGGAACCTGGCCCGGCTAAAGGAACTCACCGGCAATGAAAGGTTGAAAACCCTGGAACTCCCGTGATGCTCCCCCTCCGTCCCTATGTGCCAATGATTGATGATGGCCATGGGGAAAAAATGAAAGCCTACCAGTATTGGCCTTTCTCCTCTTCAGACCTATATAACTGGAAAAATAACAATCCCCCTTTTAAAGAGGACCCCACTCGTCTCTCAGGTGTGGTTGATTCATAGATGTTTTCACACCAGCCTACTTGGAATGACTGCCACCAACACCTAGGGACTCTCTTCATGACAGAGGAACAAAGGAGAATCCTCCTGGAAGCTAGAAAATAATATCCTCGGACCAGATGGGTGACTGACACAACTTCCCAACATATTCAACCCGGCTTTCCCTAGAATCAACGAAACTGGGACCCCAACACCTTTGAAGGTAGGGAGCATCTTAGTGGCTGCTAGGCGACCAACTAATTTGGCCAAGGTAATTTAGTTTATTCAAGGGCCTGATGTATCTCCCTCTATGTTTCTAGAGAGAATTATGGAGGCATATAGGAGATATACTCCTTTTGATACGCAGGCAGAGGCTCAAAAGGCATCTGTCATGATGGCCTTTATTGGGCAAGCTGCCCTGGATATTTAAAGAAAGTTACAACACTTAGATGGATTACAAGATATGACTTTGAGAGATTTAGTCAGAGAAGCCAAAAACGTATACCATACGAGAGAAACTGAGGAAGATAAGGAAGCAAAGGGAGGATAAAAGAAACAAAAGACAGACTAAGGAATTGACTCAGGTCCTGGTCACAACAACAAATAGGCCAGAAATAGGAAACATGGAGACAGGAAGGGATACCTCGGCCCAAACTAGAGGCCACCCCTGGCCTCAGATCAATGTGCCTACTGTAAAGAAAAAGGACACTGGGCCAAAGAGAGCCCTAGAAAGAGACAGCCACGCCAGCCAGCCATCCTGACTCTGGAGGATGACTAAGAAAGTTGGGGATCAGATCCCCTCCCCGAGCTCAGGTTAACTTTTGAAGTGGAGGGCACCCCAGTAAACATTGAAGTGGATACAGGGGCAATATACTCAGCCATTAAGGCTCCATTTTGCCCTCTATCAAATAAAAGGTCTCTAATTCAAGGGGCTAATTGCAGTAAATATCGGGCTTGGACAAATAAGAGGACCTGGGACCAGGGGAAAGGAAAAATTCATCACTCCTTCCTAGTAATCCCATAATGCCCGGCCCCATTGATGGGCAGAGTTCTGCTCACCAAGCTCTGGGCCAAAATAACTTTTAACCCTGAAGGCCCCCAAGTGGAATTTCTAAATCCTTCAGTAAAAACTCTTATATTCACAGCTCTAACTATGTCAGTAGATAATGTACACCAAATCACTCACCTTAGTTTAAAGAAACTACATTCATTTATGAAGGATCAAGAACAGAGTTTTCCACTAACCGAATCACAGTTAAAGGAAATAACTGAATGGTTTACAAAAGCCTGTCAGGTCCATCAAATGGTTAATTCTTATCCTTCCAAGCTTCCTGCAGGAAAGCACCTATGAGGAACCAGACAAGGACAATTCTGGGAAGTGTACTTTACTGAAATAAAGCCAGCAAGTTATGGACTTAAATATCTCCTAGTCTTTGTAGATACGTTTTCAGGATGGATTGAAGCCTTTCCCACCAAAAAAAAAAAAAGAAAAGGAAAAAAAGAGAAAAAAGAAACAGTGCAAATTGTGGTGAAGAAGATCCTGGGAGATATTTTTCCAAGATACGGCCTGCCTAAAGTAATAGGGTGTGATAATGGACCGGCATTCATAACCCACATAAGTCAGGGGTTAGCCAGGACCTTGGGGATTTATTGAAAATTACATTGTGCTTATAGACCCCCGAGTTCAGGACAGGCAGAATGAATGAATAGAACCATTAAAGAAACCATAACGAAATTAAGCTTTGAGACCGGCATAAAATATTGGACTATGCTCCTGCCTTATGAACTGTTTCATGCATGAAATACTCCCTCTGTTTCTTTGTGTAACCTCACCCCCTATGAAATTTTCTATGGTGCCCCTCCTCCAGTAAGGGATCTAACCCCAACTCTAAGACCTAACGATTTCTTTCACACCCCCTTGCTTGACAGACTTAAAGCACTTGAAAGAACTCAGGATACCTGTGAAAACAGATGGCCACTGCCTAACAACCTGGGGACGAGAGGACTCCAAATCAACATCAAGTAAGATGCTTTTTCTATGTAAGACGACATCAGGTGTCATCCCTGGAAACCCGCTTGAAAGGACCATACCAGGTGCTACTTATAACACCTACAGCGGTAAAGGTAGACAGAATCATTTCCTGGATCCATACCTCTCATCTCAAGCCTGCGGCCTGTTGAGACTCTGGCTGGAAACTGGAAAAGACTGGTAACCCTTTCAAATTGTGTATTCGCCGTGTGGATAAAGCTATAGACTCTCCCCTTGACCACCAGTAGTGCTAACCCTCATCAGCCCGTTCAGCAGCGATGGCTGATCACAAATCCTACTGGAAAAGAAGTATGGTCTATGTCATATACAGCCCACTTAGGTAACTAGTGACCATCTCTCCACCCAGACATTTATCAGCTGGCTATACGTCTTTCCTATTGGGATATCCCTGATGAAGAGGATGCAACTAAAATTCCATTAAATCCCTTCCAAACCATAGACAATGGAAACAAACATAATGAATGTAGGGACAAGCGAGCCAGATGCAGGTTGGCTAGCCTAGATTACTATGATTGCCTGGTGGACTATCAAAGCAACATGAAATCACGGCTGTGTAGGGGGAAAGCCAACTTCTTCTGTAAGTCATGGGGATGTGAGCATACAGGGACTGCCTGATGGATCTCAAGCTTCTCATCAAATTCTGTAGAGAAAAAGGAAAGAAAAGAGAAATTGGATGGAAATGGAAGGAGACCCTCATTGTTATACAAAATTACATATAAGAGGTTGTGAGGGGAATGGGAAAAAAAATAAGGAGAGAAATGAATTACAGTAGATGGGGTAGAGAGAGAAGATGGAAGGGGAGGGGAGGGGGGATAGTAGAGGATAGGAAAGGTAGCAGAATACAACAGTTACTATTATGGAATTATGTAAAAATGTGGATGTGTAACCAATGTGATTCTGCCATCTTTGTAATGTTTTGAATAACCAATAAAAAAATAATTCTGTACACAGCATTGGCCATATTACCAATTAGATAACCAAAACCGATGGCCCACAGTGGGGTCTCTAGATCCTCAAATTCTGCGTGACATTTTTAACTTCTGCAAGTGCTCAAAAGGGTGAAAGGAGATTCCCCTATGTGGAGGCCTTTTCCCTCCTTCGCTCACATCCTGACCTATGTTTCTCCAATAGATCCTCACCCTTACCCTTCTGCTCCAGACTCTCTGCTGTCACTATCACCTCAGCAACATGATTTCTCCCCTCCAATTACTAGATCAAAAATCCAAACCTCTTCAGTTCTCAGACCATTGCCCAATTGCTGAGGTAGCAGGTAATGAAGTACCCCTCTACCAACTCCCTCCTCTCTTCTCCTATCAGTGTCCGCACCGGATTCCACCAGGTCCTCTTACCAGCTAACCCAAATCTCAAACCAGCTGAGGAGAGCCCTCAGACCCCTATCCAAGATGTAATGAAAATGGACTTAAAAGTTTCTTTGTCATCACTGAAAAAAGGTTACTCAGAATTTAAAGTCCCTTACAGGCTTTTAGTGATACTAACTCCAGTCTTCTCTGCTCTACCTGTTCTACTGCTCAAGTTTTTGTTGCTAGGAAAATCCCAAACCCCTTTCCCATTATTCCTTTACATCTCTCCTTCCTCATTCTCAGATCTTCAGAACTGCTCTCAGGCCCACCTACCCCATCTGCCCCCTCTGTACCAGGCCCACCAAAAAGTCTTATCTGACCTTCTTCAGAAGTCTTCATCATGGCTGACTTTAGGACTTTCAGCAAAAGAGTCCCTATAAAAGACTTCAGACTAGATAAAATTCCTCTTTTCGTGTTGCCCTGTTCTACTTGGCCACTGGCTAAAAAAATCTGCACTCCTAAGGTAGACACCCCCTTACTTGTTTTTCACAAAATATGTGTACAAGGCCTCTGGCCATAAGCTAGGGATTCACAGAGATGGCTACATTTCTAAGATACAGAAGTTACAAACTGGGCTCCATGGTAACAGCTGGCAGGGTGAAAATTAAAGGGAAGAAAGAGCTCTCCCTAACCCAGGTGTCCTTGAAAAGTTAACTTGCCAAGACCAGAGGAAAAAAACAGAAAAATAAACTGCTTTTTGTGAACTTCTGCAGACTGTGAACTTCTGCGTCCCTTCCTTTACATGTTGGGTACAAAATTCTGAAACTACCTAAACTTGGGTTTCAGAGGATTTATTGATTACAACAGAAGTAATGCCCTCTAAATCTGGTTGCAAACAAATAGGACTGTTTCCCTGTCTTCAGTACTATCTTAGGCGCCTTGCCTTGTCTGTCCCTACAGCAGTATAATTCTATATAATTAAACATTTTTTATGTTTTCATGAAATTGTCAACAGATATGATTAATTGTGTAATGGTGCAGATGTTTCCCAGAGTGCTTTATCCTGATGCAGGTTCATTTGAAATTCAAATAGGGGGAAATAAAACCCAGTTCCACTGAGAACATATATCCCTCACTTTAGCCATCCTATTAGAAATAGGAGTTGCAGCAGAGGTGGGCACAAGAACCACTGCCTTGGTCCATGGGACACAACAAATGACACAATTAGAAGCAGCAATAGACCAAAACTTAAAGATATTAGAAACCTCCATCACAGCTTTGCAGAAATCTTTAACCTCTCTCTCTGAAGTTGTTTAACAGAACAGTCGAGGGTTGAACCTCCTCTTCATGAGAGAAGGGGGCCTTTGTTCTGCATTGATGGAAGAATGTTGTGTTTATACTGACCATTCTGGAGTTGTAAAAAAATCTATGAGTAAATTAAAAGGACAACTTGAAGAGTGTCAATGAGAGAGAGAGGCCAAAAAAGGGTGGTTTGAGTCTTGGTTCACACAGTCCCCCTGGTTAACTACGTATTTATCAACCCTGGCTGGTCCAATAATAATCCTCATATTATTGCTAACTATAAACTCTGTTTGTTCAACCATGTAATTTCTTTTCTTCAATCTCAAATTGGACAAGTTAAACTTATGTTAATACCCCACTAGCAGACATAAAATGTGACACCCCCCAATGATCACTTTTATGATTAAAAGTAGCCAGAAGAAAAAGTGGGGAATGAAAGGTTAATAAAATAGGCACTTGTCACTTCCTGTTTTTCTGCATTCTTAACAAAACACTGTTGAAATCTTGAGAAATGTTTGCTAATCTTGTTCCCAGAATGTGCTGTCCCCAACTGCCAAACTACAGAATGCACTCCCTCACCCGGTTGCGCGCAAACTGCCCACTCGCCTTGATCCATTAATAAAATTCCCTCCCTGCCCTCTCCAAGGAAAGTATATAAGCTCTGCTTAAGCTGTTCTCAGGGATCTCTGCTCTATTAAGTGAGCTATGAGCACCATCACGCTGGACCCCAATAAACCCTTTGCTGTTGCATGAGGTAGATTCTGGGTGGTCTCTTCCTCCGACGCTCACCTGACATTTACTTGGATGACTGAATGTAGAAAAGAACATCCATTCAAAACGGGACAGTCAGTAAGATTAGGAATATAGTTGGTAGGTTTAGGAAGAAGAGTGAATATAGGTTTTAGGAAAAAAGTCCTTTAGCAATAGGGTTTCATATAGAGAGTGAATGTAAATGTCAGCACATGTGAAGAGTCAGTCACAATGATGAACTGGAGAAAACATGTAGGAAAGCAGATATCAATAGAGACATTATGAAATCAGGCAAAGCATAAAGTTAGTGATAGAATTACACATTCAACATGTTTGACTTTAATTATACAATCTTAGGAAAAAAGAAATACGTAGTCGTCAATAGGATTGACATTTGAGAGCATTAGGCAAGTGGACATGGATAATTTTAGTAATGCAGGTTCACTTTCCATTTAGGTTTTGGTACAATCATAAGTGTGATCTTTGCATTTTGTGTTCAGAATATTACTGTGATAGGTGACATGAGTATTTCTTGTACCATTTCTGGGAGCAATATTTTGAAGACGTATAAATTAGGATTGGGGGTACAAAGAGTTGTACCCTGTGTCTATGAATATAGAGGTTTCCTGGCCAAAAGACATTTTGAGAAACTGCCTCTGAGGCTGGGCACTTGAAATATATGTTGTCGTCAGGAGCTTTAGCTTCCTTTGTTTTGAGACCATCAAAGCTAGATATGCATCTATGTGACCTGAAGGACATGTGTTCTTATTTTCCAATGAAAATGGTGCAGCAGTGATGAATTCTCTTTTTGTAGGTAAACAATGGCCATTGGGGCTAAGCGTCTCCCTGTGTGGACTGTGAAGCCCTTTGGTCATACTGCACTTTTAATGGTCTTTCTTACTGCTACAATGGGAGTTTGGTATTTGCTTCACAAAATACAAGGAGTTCAAATATGTCGCAGTGCTGCACGGCATTCTGTCACATGTGGTTGGTCAGTGTCTGCTGGAGAACGCACCAACCAGGCTTCTATCCCATATAGCTTGCACTCTTTTCCATAGCAACCTGATTCTGAACATTGCCAGGAAACGTCTCCATATACCAAGATGCCTTTTCATATAATTGTCTGCTGGCTGCACCATGTCAGTCACAGGACATTTGGAAGCCAATGGCAGATCTACATGGCCACAGCACAGATATATTATCACACACTTGCTAACCACTACTCTAGGCTCACTACTCAGAAGGCTCCAACTTAGTGGCTTCTCTGTTCTACAGCATTTTCATGAAACCCAGTAAATCAAGGCACTGTCTGGTATACTCCTGATCAGCAATAGAACATGGAAATGTTTTCCAGTGCCACCTGGTCAAGGGAATGTCCAGAATTTCATTGTATTTATCTCGCCATTTTTCAAGGATGAATTTGGAGCCACTGTGTGTTTCCCATTCATGCAGGAACCATAAAATTTTGAGGAAGCTCATTTGAATGAAACCTCTGGAGAACTCTCACAGGCAAGGCTTCCCAAAGAGGGGGCAAAAGGTCACATGAAGCCAGGCCCATTGAGGTCTGCAATGTGAGATCCATGTGTGTTTTGTCTCTTAATTATGGCTGCCAACTCTTTAAAAATAAAATCATGTAATATCCTGGATGAGATTCCCATGGCGATGTGGAAAGCCATCCTGGGCCTAGAACTCAGTTTCCAAGGGCGACACTCATGTGTGGCCTCCTAAAACCCCAACACGACTTCATGGCAATACTTCTCTTAGTTGGGTTCCAGAACTCAGTCTTATGGGGAATCACACCAGTGTTCAAGCCCAGGTGGACCCAGTCATCTCTTCCAACCACAAACAAATGACCACAATTAAAACCAAAACACTCTCAAATGGCCTTCAGCTTCTTCCATATAGACACTCAACATAAATTTTATAACTGGTACCAACTTTAAATAATGGATTGAATTGTTATCTGAAAATATACAGGAAATCTTATATTGATATACAATCATTCATTCCAACAAGTTATACATCTAATGGTAATATTAGGGTTATGGTTTATCATGAAGAGTGTGTGAGTTTTGCTTCAAATTTTTATGGAAATCAAAAATAATGTGTTTGGAAAGAAGTCTCATGAGAAGAACAGTCAAGAAACCTGGAGGAATACATGTGTTCTGAAGCAGGAAATGATTGAAAGTGAAACAAATGCCTATTAATTTGTGAACCTGTGGATGAAATATATATCCTATGGTGTGCATAAACTGAAGAAATAGTAATGTACCAGTGTTAAATAAAATGAACTTCAAAATACACATCATGTCCAATAGGAATCTATTTGCATTGATGTTAAACTGGGTCAGTTACTGTAGAAATATTAGGATTGTATGCACCATTCACTGAAGTTACTTTTCAGTACTAGGAAACAAATATGTATTTCAGGTGGATGTATATTTCTGAGAATAATCTTGTGAAAAGTTGATTATGAATCCACATACATGAACATGAATGAATTTAGGTACTGTATATAGGACACATATATTTTATATTTTGAAAAATTTGGAGAGTATATATATATATATATATATATATATATATATATATATATATACACACACACACACAAAACACAAACACAGACAATAAAAAGTAGCAATATATATGCCAATCAAAATTCTTCATGAAATATATATCATCCACTGATGCAAAAATATTAATTTTACTTAACATGTATTTATGTATAATGTTTTTCTACTAGGAGGCTCCCCCATAGGTTGAATTTTCAGTTCCAACAGCGTTTAGGAGAAGTGATCTCTTCTCACAATTTGAATCTGCTAAGTCAGCCACCTCACAAGAATATACGTGTGATACCACGTAGGATTCTATATGTGCATATAAAATACATGTGGCGAATAGGCTACAGAGAAAGGGAGACAGGTATTCACATATTTTTTTACTTTAAAAACACATGGAGAACTATATCAATTAAAAATTAGCTAGATTTATAACACCTACCCTAGATCATGCAAAAGGCAACTCCAACTATACACCATGCCTCCTCTGAACTGCTTGTATTTCTATTCTATTTGGGTTATTTCTCTCCATCATATTAGGATTAGTGGTCATAGTCTAATAGGGTATGGGTTAGTGCCAGGTGTCCCAGCCGGCAGGACACATCAACGTGGGCATCGAACATAGTTGGGAAGGAATGAAGGGACAAGAGACAGGACAGATGACAGCCTGACAGGAGTTCTCATCAAGCTGCAAACTTTTATTGTTCTCACAGGGTGTTTATATGCTGCTGATGGGAAAGCTCTCTTATCGGCAGTTGCTGGATGTCTTCACAGGGTTAGATAACCTCAGGATATTTCAGGAAGACAGATGGCGACAGGATGTCTCAGGGAGATAGATGGTTGTGGGATATCTCCCAGGCAGGATGTCTCGCCGGGGGGGGGGCTGTTTCTTGTAAGTGTCAGGCTATTCTTTGAAGGAAAACTTCCTTCTAACCCCTGACATCTCCCCCTTTCTTATATAAAATATTTGACCTACCTTACCAGCCATGTTTTTTTTTTTTTGGGGGGGGGGGTTAGAGGCTCTGTTTCTCTAGGACGCCTTAGAATATCTCCTGATCCTAGCGAGCATCTTTACTAGCAGATTTCGTGGTGGCCTTGGCATGTTTTTGGAGGAGATGGCCTTGAAGGGGAAGCATGCCAACCGCCATGCACCAGAGCATGTCACTCAGAGGTCTTGTGATTGGGGATCCGTGGATCCATCCTTTTGCAATCCTTCCTGCACCCTCCGATATTATGGCCTAACGTCCTCACTCCATGGGTGCGTCTTCCCCCAAGCCGAAGGGCCCATGTAGACGAACCCTTATGGCAAGGGCAGAAGATGGTTTGTCAGAGCTGTTACTTATAGTTTTATGTAAGAAAGAGAGATCTGTGGGGATGAAAACTTAAGAAATAAGCCTGTGAGAAGGGTAGAACATCCTTTTAAAAGTTGACAGCGTGGTCTTCCATCTCCAGATGATGATAGTGGATTTGTATGGGCTTAGAGGCCATAATATTACTGTGTTCTTTAATAAATTGTACCACACTGTTTATAATGCAGGGTCCTATGGTCACCATTAAACGTAAACCCAACAAAGGGCCTAATAGGGGAAAAAGGTAGGGTAGAAATCCATTAAGCTTTGTCCAGAGGGGATTTTCAAATAGTTCCCTTCATCTCTTTTCTAGATCTTCTTGAAGCTGCTTAAATTTAGTGCATACTATGACTGATTTATTGGCATAAAAGCAGCATCGTTCCCCTAAGACCAATCAAATATCTCCCTGGTTAGCAGTCAGCAAATCTAAGCCTCGTCTGTTTTGAAGGAACACTTTTGCCAGGAAGTCTATTTGGTCCTACAAATCTTTAATGGTTTCTGATAGAGTTTGTACATCATTTTAAGTTGTTGATACAGGCGATGGTAAGGGTGTATTGCCATGCCTAAGCCAGTGTACCTGTGCCCACAGCAGCTGTTATTCCAAGGCTGGCAATAAGTGGTAAGGCCTGTATCGCCCGCCTCTGTCTTTTGACTAAGGTGTCTAGGCTAGAGGTTCGTCTTCTGGGACAATAGTTATATCAGGGAGTAATAAGGCAAGAACACAGCCACTGGTCCAATTCGCTGGAAGCCTGGGGAAGACCACCTTTCCTCGACACATAACAACTGTGCCATTCGGGGGACAAAGAGATGGGATGGGTGAGGAATAATTTTGTACTGTTGAGCAATTTCCAAAGGAAGTAATTCCAAAATCCATATCATAGGTATTATTCTGCATCACGCCTAAAAGACATAATGTAAAACTGCCTATAGGCTGTACTTTAAAGGGAAATCTGGGTTGGCATATATTATCATTGTCCATAGTAGAATTAATAGGAACTGCCATAGGCATGCTTGCCCCTGTTGTCATGCAGAGCCAGCAATTACCAGCAAGGGTGGGGTTGGAATTATTAAGGAAGGAGAAGGTAGTTTGCAAAATATCTAATGTATTGGTATCTAAACCTGGGAACTGGGATTTCGGCTACATTAAGGGATGATATGTGAGCTCAGGGATTTGGGGTTTCAAAAGTTTGATTATCTGAGGATGCTTGACAGCATCACTGGGTCCTCTACCATCAGAGACCCCTGTAGGGGCCTTAATGGGCCAGTAAGAAGGTTTTCCGACAGTGCCTTGGCACCCAGCTGACTGTAGCTTGGTGTATTTGCCATCTCCTCCCTGGTCAAAGAGAACGGGGGTATAATGAATAGTGTTCCCCCCTGCTTCATGAGTTTTAGTTAGGGAGGCTTCAAAAAATCATTCTCCCTGCTTGTTAACACAAATTGAGGCCGACACATAACAAGAGACATGCATCGCCTGGGTATGTGTACGGGTTGCAGAACAATTTTGGAGAGCTTTACTTGTACTAGGGGGAATAATCTTTGGCTTGTTAACACATTCCCATTTAGGCTGATGAACTCCTCTGAATTTATGGTCAACCTCGGCACGGAGGTAAGCCACCTTAGTCATGCAGTCAGCAGTCTGGGTCCAACTAGTGGGAGCCTGAGTCCAAGATCCTCCCTTGCCTTCACGGGGGGGCGGGGGGGGGAAAGGTACTCCATGATGTTGGAAGGTGGAGGGCCCAGGCCTCCGTGCACAAACCTGTTCAGCAGAAGTGCCTTAAGCAGGATCCTCAGACAGATTGTTGGATGGATCCAAAAAAGAGGAAAATTTGTACTCAGGGAGAGGGCCTCCGTCCCCGGTTTGAGGTAAGTCATTAACCTGTTTAACCAGGCGTTCTGGTAACCATCTTGGGGCTGCTAGCTCTTGGTCCAAAACACAACCTGAGCCTCGTTCCCAGATGAGGACAGGATGTGGGTGTTTCCATTTATTTGTAAGGGGATTTCGCCACACAACAGGTGGCTGATCAGAATTGGAAAAGGGATGCCAGTGTCTGTCTGCAGCCGAAAGGCCTTCACTGTCTAGGGTAAGAAAAAAAAGGGCAAATAATGCATGGTTAAGGCAATGCCTGTGAGTGGTAAATACAAGGGCGGAAGCCTTAAGGCGAGATAGCCAAGTCTTTAAGGTAAGGTGGAACATTCCACAATGCCTTGGCCCTGAGGTTTGTATTGAATTCCAGTAGTATGACAAAATTGCAAGGTAGCACAAAACTGTTTAAACTTGGCACTGGTATATGGAGGACAATTACCTGTTTTAATATGTATTGGTTTACCCATTATGGAAAAGGCTGAAACAAGATGAGAAAGGACATCTTTGGTAGCCTCTCCAGAATGTGGTGAAGCAAAAATAATGCTGCTGAAGGTATCGATAGAAACGTGTATATATTTGGTTTTTCCAAATTCAGGAAAATGAGTAACATCCATTTGCCAAACCTGATTTGGCAGTAATCCTCGGGGGTTAACTCCCAAGTGTTGAATGGGGAGGGAGAGAGCGCAAGCAGTGCATTCTTTTACTATTTCTCGTGCCTGTTGCCTGGTAATTTTACAAAGTAAACGAAGGCTCTGGGAATTTAGTTGGTGAAGATTGTTTAGCTCCGTGGCCTATTGAATGGAGCCACCAAAAATTGGAAAGATGGTAGGAGTTGCTGCATCAGCTTGAGCATTACCTGTGTTAGAGGGCTGGAAAGATCAGAGTGTGCCGTGATGTGTCCTAAGAAAAATGGGTGTTGTCTGGCCTGAATTAGCTGCTGAAGCTGGTGAAACAGAAAGGCCGCATTGGAAGAAGCTTTAATGGCGGGTGAAATCTCCAGCAGGGGCACAGAATGAGCAATGTAGGCACTGTCTGTATGAATATTAACAGGATTATCACAAAATGTTATAAAAACTTGTGTTATGGCAAACAATTCCACAAACTGTGATGAATGATAGACAGTATCAAAGGTGGTAGGCTGGTTATTGACAACAAAGACCACACAGCCATTACTGGAACAGTCTGTAAAGACAGTAAGGGCTTGGAACTGGGAGCCTTTTGAGTAATTTTGGGAAAAATAAATGGATGTATCTGGACAAAATGTAAAAGGGTGTCATTGGCGACGTGGTTATCAATTGTTCCCAAATGGCCTGATTGGGCAATACGCCATTCATCCCCTCTCTGTAGTAAAAATTGGGTTTGGTCATTAGTATATGGAATTAAAATATTATCAGGGTCTTTGCCAAAATGTTGTCGAGAAAGCAAACGACCTTTAATAATAATAGAAGCTACCTGAGCAAGATAAACGGTAATAAACTTGGAGGATGTGGTGGATAAATGGACCCAAAGCAAGGGGAAGCCTTTATTTTTAAAATATGGATATCACTGCCAAAATTTTCCTGAGGGTATATGAGGAGTGTGTAAAAGAACCAGAACCAGAGGAAGGTTATAAGAAATTTGTGTAACAAACTGTTTGGCAATGGCCTCTGTGACTTGGTTTAATGCCTGTCATGCCTCGGGAGTAAGCTTTTGAGGGGAGGAGAAGTAGGAATCACCTCTCAAAATATCATTAAGTGGCAAAAGTACACAAGTGGATAATTTTAAATATGTTCTTAGCCATTGAATATCTCCCAGTAATTTTTGAGAATCATTAAGGGTGTGAAGATGGTTCACACGTAGTTGTATTTTAGGAATTTGGATCTGATTATCTTTGAAGTTTAAGGCCCAAATAGGTATAAGGGTCCTGTGTTTAAACCTTATCAGGAGCTATCTGTAGTCTCAAGGTAGTGAGGGTTTTCTAAAGGTCCAAGTCACAATTATTAAGGTCATGGTAATTAGGTGCAGCAATTAAAAAATCATCCTTATTATGTAAAACATAAAATTCTGGTCATCACTCTCTCACAGGGTCTACTGCTTGAACAACTTATTTTTAGTAAAGACTAGGGCTGTTGGCCATACCTTGGGGAAGAACCTTCCACTGAAATCTCTGCATAGGGCCGTGGAAATTAATACAAGGGAGACTAAAGGCAAAATAGGGTCTATCCTCAGGATGTAAAGGAATGGTAAAAAAGCAAACTTTTAAGTCAATAACCATTTTACAATAGTTTTTGGGAATAGCCATTGGTGTGGGAATTCGAGGCAGTAGTGCTCCCATCAGGCACATAACTTTATTAATGGCACACAAATATTGTAAAAGATGCCGCTTGCCTGATTTTTTCTTGATAACAAAAATAGGAGTAATCCATGGTGAGGTTGAGGGCTCTACATGGCCGGCTGCCAGCTGTTCCTGCACTAACATGGAGGCAGCCTCCAATTTTTTTGGGGGGTAAGGGGCCACTGATCCACCCACACAAGAGTCTGAGTCTCCCAAATAATTTTATCTGCATGGGCTACAGGAGGGTCAGGAACCGACACTAAAAATCAGAATACCCAAGTCCATATGTATTTGTTTTTTTTTTTTATGGGTTTTATAGTCCCCACCAGTCCTTGTCTCAGTCTCACAAGGCCTGTACCAGGGACAAAATTTATACGAACCATTTGATGAGTCACCATGGAATTGGGACTGGCAAGAATGACTTCCATTTGACTCAAAATATCTCGGCCCCATAGGTTAACAGGGAGGTCAGGAACAATGAAAGGAGTGACAGTCACCTTATTACCCTCTTTATCAGTCCAGCTAAGAGCCCTAGAACTGACATGGGGATTTTTTGACTCTTAACCCTTTTAGGTCATTCAAGGATGGGGTGATGGGCCAACCTGATGGCCAGGATTTGTGAGAAATAATTGTGGCATCAGCTCCAGTATCTAGAATTCCTTGGAATTCCTTTTTTTCAATAAGTAAGGTAAGGGTGGTTCTATTGTGAGAAATGGGCTGAACCCAATATACATCAGAGGAGCCGAGGGAGGCTGTCCCCCATTGTAGGTTTGGGCAGTGGAAGTGCCTCCTGAATCCAAGGGAAGGAATATTAATTGTGCAAGTCTTGTTCCTGCTGGGATGGCTGCAACTCCATTAATAGCTGTTGCTAGTATTTTTATTTCTCCAGTGAAATCATTATCATTAATGCCAGGAAAGACCTGAACACCATTTAAGGTAGCAGAGGCTCTTCCAAGAATAAGGGCACTCGTATGAGATGAAGGGGGACCCATAATTCTAGTGGGTATTATCTGGTGCCCTTGCATTGAGTCTAATATTGTATCGGTGGTGGCACAGAGGTCCAATCCTGCGCTGCCTGGGGTGGCTAGTTGGAGGGAGGCAATTGTGGGGAAGAATTTTGTGGTAGGTTTGGAGTTTGGGAGTGAATAAACCTTATTGCCCCTGGTTTTGTCCTGGTGGAGGTCGTGGCCAGGGGCTGGCCCCGCAGGGGGTTTCCTGAGAAGCAGGAAGAAATAGGCTGTCTGAGGCCATTTGTCTTAGATCTACACTTACTGGCCCAGTGATGACATTTACCACATCTAGAACAAAGGGTAGCTGGGGGCGGTTTAGCCCCAGTTTGAGGAGACGATATTCCTAGGCTTTGTTTGCCTTTTGGACACATGCGTGCAAAATGGCCAGTTTGTTTACAAGTAAAGCAAGTACATGAGCCAGGATTGTGAAAGGCCTTGGTAAAGGGCGCATGTAGGGCGAGACCCATGGCATGGGCTGCACCCACCCCTGCACAGAGTCTAATAAAGTCAGAAAGTTTCCCTTTTTCCTTATGTGGTCGAAGAACATCCTGACATGCTGGGTTGGCGTTTTCAAAGGCAAGATGTTTTACAAAAGTTCTTTCGCTTTCGCTTGGTCCAAGCAAACATTCTGCAGCTAGGTTAAGCCGGGGAACAAGGTTTCTATAAGGGTCGTTGGGTCCTTGTCAAATTTTTGCCAAAGAAGTGGTAGCCGAGCCCGTTTGAGGGAGGCATCTCCAAGCATGTAAGCCAGCCATCTGAATCTGCGCCAAAATTCCAGCAGGGAAACGTGCCTATTTAGTTTTAGTGTCAAATGGCCCAGAGCCCACTAGCTTAACATAAGTTCAGGATTTAGAGGAGGCCTTAGTTAATTTTTTTTTGAGCAGTTTCCTGACAGTGCTCCTTGAAATCTGCATTCCATAACAGGAAATCTCCGGCACTGAGGGTAGCTCGGTCTAAAAATTTCCAATCATTGGGAGTAAGCCATTGTGCACTGCGGCTTTCTAATAAAGTCAACTTGTAGGGCACAGTGGGGCCATTGTGAGCACAAGTCTTTTTATGTTTTTCAAGAAAACGCAGGCTTAATTTTTTGCAGACACTCTGGGTTCCTTCCTGCCTAGGGGTGAACTCCTCATGCTCTGAGTCCTGATCTCCTTGATCCATTTCCCGCGCTTCCTCCTCTTGATCCTCGTCTAAGTCTTTGACCTCAGCCTGGGCAGGCTTATCTATCTGACTGTGGGTGACTGGGAAGGCGAGAACAGGCTGATGGAGAGGCTTAGCCTTTGTATTAGACCGCCGTGGGCCAGCTTGCATTGACTCCGTGCATAAGGCTAATGAACAGAGCTCAGAGTCTAGGGATCTTAATTCTTTTAAAAGTTTGATCTGTTCCCGTCTATGTTGGAGAGACTCTCACAAGGAAGCCAGGCTAGGCACGGGAAGTGGGGAAAAATATCTGGGTGGCATTTTGCTCCTGAAAGGCTGGAGCACAAAAGGCAGGAGGGATATAGGAGGTAGGTAGATGTGTAAGTCCTATAGGCTGTGGCAGGGTCCTGAGAGGTGGCACATCTTCTGAATGGTAGCTTGCTGCTTCCTTCTCCAAGGTAGCCTCCGTCCCAGGGGTCAATGTGTCTCTGGGATTTAAAACTCGATAAAGGTGTTTGGTAACCATTGGAGCCTTATTCATTAGGGTGGTATTTTGAGGGGGACTAGGAAGGTTCCCACGGTCCTGGGGAGACTGAGAAGGGTCAATGTCTATACTAACTGATGGGCATGCCATGGGGAGACGAGAGGTGTTTTGCATAGTCTCTTCTCCAATCCTGACAAGTTGTAAGGTACCATTGTCAAAGGGTGAACTTTTAAGAATTTCATTAATTAAGATCCAGTAAGAAAAGGTGGGAACTGGCACTTTTTCTGGGCCAAAGTTTTCATTATAATTTTTTAAACAGTCTCTTACTCTAAGCCATATTTTGCCATCAATGGTCACTTCAAGGTGAAACCATGGACACAATTCTCCTATGTATTAGAAGAAAAATTTTAAGTCCTTTTTCTTAACACGCACCCCCCATGTCTTGAAGGACTCCTTGAGGCCTGACAAAAACAAATCATGTGATGAAACTGCTTGTCCCATGGTGGGTCACTCACCGTGCGTCATCCCCACTCTCCTCCTGGATCTGTCTCTTTGTGGTGTCTGCTGAGGCAATCGTGAGCTCCACTTGATGAAGTCTTCCAGGAGGACGGGGTTCCCAATCAATCAAAGGCTCGAGCCCCAGTCAGTGGGTGCCAGTAGTCCCGGCTGGAAAGACACATCAACAGGGGCAGCGAACCAAGATGCGGAGGAATGAAGGGACAAGAGACACGAGAGATGACAGGAGTTCTGATCAAGCTGCAAACTTTTATTTTTCACACAGGGGCATTTATATGCTGGAGATGGGAAAGCTCTCTTATCCGAAGTTCCTGGATGTCTTCACAAGGTGAGATAAACTCAGGATGTTTCAGGAAGACAGATGGCAACAGGATGTCTCAGAGACACAGTTGGCTACAGGATGTCTCCCAAACAGGATGTCTCCATGGGGGCTGTCTTGTAAGTGTCAGGCTATTCTTTGAAGGTGAATTCCTTCTACCCCTGACAGTCAGGGATTCAGTATTTCGAATGGAAAATTGGAAAAAGAATCCAATGTGTATTCAGAGCAATGCCTTGACATTACCTTCATCCCAAGTAAGACACAATTAGAGGAGAAGAGTGAGAAAATCTGTGAATACACATCTGGAATGGAAAATGCTCAGGAGTTCACAACCTTGGAGGTGGTATAGGAGTTTCAAAAAGTAAGGGACAGGGTAAAAACTCCACAAACATGGAGCTCTGCCGGCCTAAAGATTTCTTGAGAAACTTCATCTGAGGTTGTTTTTAGGAGCTTTAGCTTCCTTTATAGTGAGACGATCAAAGCTGGGTCAGCATCTATGTGACCTAGAGGACATTGTTTCTTATTTTCCAATGAACATGAGGCAGCAGTGCTGAATTCTCTCTTTGTAGGAAAACTGTGGCCACTGGTGGCTAAGTGTCTCCCAGTGTGGAATGTGAAGCCATTGTTCATCCTCCAAATTTTGTGGTGTTTCTTGCAGCTGCACTGGGAGTTTGATATTTGCTTCACAAAATACAAGAAGTTCAACTGGGACACAGTGATGGAGGGAGTTCTGTCACGTGTGGTGGGTAAGGGTCTGCAGGAGAATGCACCAACAAGGCTTCTATCCCACATAGCTTTCCCTCTTGAGCATAGCAATCTGATTGTAAACATTGCCCTGAATCCTCTCCATATAACAAGATGCCTTTACATACAAGGATCTGGGGCTTGTACCATGTCACTCACAAACCATTTGGAAGCGAAGGGCAGATGCATATGATCCGACCACAGATGTTTTAACACACACCTGCACACCACTGCTCTAGGCCGACTACTCAGCAGGCTCCAAATTACTGGCATCTCCGTTCTACACCATTTTCATGAAACCCAGTCAATCAAGGCACTGTCTGGTACACTGATGATCATCAATAGGACATCCAAAGGTTCTCCAGGGCCACCTGGTCATGGGAATGTCAAAAATTTAAAGGTATTTATCTAGCCATTTTTCAAGGGTGAAGTTGGAGGCACTGTGGGTTTCAATTTATTCAGGAATGATTAAATGGAGAAAAAGCTCATTTCAATGAAAGCTCTGGAGAACTATCACACGCAAGGCTTCCCAAAGACAGGCCAAAAGGTCCCATGAAGCCAGACCTATTAAGGTCTACAATTTGAGGTCCATGTGTGTTTTGACTTGCAACTATGGCTGCCAAGTCTTTAAGAATAAAATCATGTGATATCCTTCCCAAGATTCCCAGCGCTCTGTGGAAAGCCAACCTGGGCATACATCTCAGTTTCCAAGGGCGACTCTCATGCGTGGCCTCCTAAAATCCCAACACAATACAAGGCAATACTTCTTTGAGGTAAGTTCCAGAACTCATTCTCTAAGGAGAATCACACCAGTGTTCAACCCCAGGTGGACCCAGTCATCTATTCCAACCGCCACACAAATGACCGCAATTAATATCAAGACACTCCCACATGGCCCTCATTTTCTCCCATATAGACACTCATCATAACCTCTGGCTGGAGGTTTCCATGAGGGGCACAGCCCAACACAGTGTCCAAAATAAGCTCCCTTGCAACCATTTGCCTAAAGTCAGTGTGGACGGGACATCCTTCCTGTGAACCAGGAGTGTTCAAAGAGGCCTGCCGTTAATATTGCCCTTATTCTCAATTTTGAGGCCTACTGACTGTGGTGTTTAGATTCTTTATGTTAATTGGAGTCATGAGAAAACCCAAGAACCTATGGTCTAGTGTCTGCAGGGCTTTGAAGAACTCATTTGACCCAAAGGATCCATATTCTCAATGATGGAAGTCAGAAACCTTACAGAGGAAGGCGAGAAACTTCATCCAAAATGACTGCTCTTTTGGCTTTTTGATTTTCATGCACACATGGGATTTTTCTTTAGATCCATCAGGTGCTGAGAATCTAAGCCACAGCCTCACACAGGGCCAAGAGGCTGATTCAGACACATCCCTTTACAAAGCAATTAAGAAAGAGCCACAGGTAATGTTTATACATTTCCATTTGAAAACTGTTTTCTTCAGGCTTCAAAAAGGTGTAGCCTGAGGCAAAGACCTTCCTGACATTCAGGGCAACAGAAGTATATGTAAGCGAAAGGCCCAAAGCGGGGTTTCTCCATTGAGACTTTCCTGGTAACACTGATATCTGAGTTTTCTGAGATGCTCATCATTTCCTTCAGCTCTCTAGTACATGGCCGTATCACAGAGCGTGGAGGTGGTTCATATCTTGGACACAATACCATGAGCGTATTCTGGAGGTTGCCCATAATTCAGGTAGAGAACAGGAATTTAAGAAGATATTAGGTGTTGCCCATCCATTAGGCAAGCCGCAGACCATTCATAAATTGGGCAGAATGAATGCTGGGAAGATTTCTACTAGAAAGGACACATGTATTTATGCATTCTCTTTTCTATGGTCTACCACCATGGACACAGTGGGATACACAGATATAGAAAGACTAGCCTTGTCAAACGACTTACTAGAATCAGTTCACAGCAAACCAAACAAACCGACTTTCTTTTCTATTCTCAGAACATGAGACAAAACCACAAACCAATACCCACACCCACACCCACACAGACCCCCAAGTACGTCTGTGACAATACGGAGTGTCGTTTGATGGTGGGCCATAATAAATTCCCTCATAATGGGTTGTCCTGTCTCAGATCTAGTCTCTGTGGCCAACTTTGTGAATCTGTAAGGAGCCAGTGGTGAGCCACTCTCTGCTTTCTCAGGAAAGGCCCCTCTTCAGACCTTCCTGGAATTTTGCCATCCTCACATAAGTAGGTACCAAGAAAGACTGACTCTGTCTTTGGTAAATCCGAAAAAGTTTGACCACTGGGACTGGGACTGGGACTGGCTCTGGATGCCTGGCTTTCTGGATCCCAAGTTCAGAGAATTCCATCACCAAGGAAGTGAGGTGAGGTCACTTCCTACAGGAACTGAATGAGGTCCCTACCTCGGCAACCACTTTGTCCTAACAGTTGCTTCCAAGGGTCCCATGAGATGGAGGCTGCACCTACTTACTCTGACATTTTCACAAGTTAGAATGGTATAAAACCATAGGCACCCAGGAAGAGCTCTCCACACAGGCCTGGTTTGCTGCATCTTCTTTACATTAAGAAGAGAGAGGCTGATTCCAACACAACCCTTCATCCTGACCAGGTTGTTTGCAATGAAAGATGACTTTTGCTCTCTGAGGTCCTTAATAGCTGCCTACATCTTCTCCAGGGATCATCTTTAATGACCTTTGAGGTTCTCAGCAGGTGAAAGATCCCTTAATTTCTGTCTTGTAAGACCAACTCTGTCCCTGCTCTTCTGTAAAGTTAGATTGAGGGAAGAGTGTATGGTTAGGGTTAATAACATGTTCAATCTGTGTTAGGAACTATTCTGCTGGATGAATAATGTTATTGGGAACCTACGATATTTATAAGAATATGTAGGTGAAATATATGTATGAAAACAGAAATCTAAGATTTGAAACCCTGAAGGGCTTTGGGCCCTTCATTGGGATACTTAGTGTTGACTTACTTTCTGCACAGATGTCTCAGATAAATCCATATACAATGGCATAGGACCTTGTACATTGGATGATTGAATGTGGAAGAGAACATCCAGTCAAAAAGGGATAGTAGGTAAGATTAGGAAGATAGTTGGTAGGTTTTGGAAGGAGAGTGAGTATAGGATTTGGAAACAAAACTTCTTTAGCAATAGGGTTTCTGTTAAAGGGTGAAGGTAAATGTCAGCACATATGAAGATTCAGTCACAATGATGAACTTTGGAAAATATGTAGGAAATCAGATAATAATAGAGACATTACAAAATCAGGGAAATTACAAAGTGAGTGATAGGATTAGACATTTTGAACAGGGTTGAGTTTGAATATATAAACTTAGAAAGAAACAAATATGTAGTCACCAATAGGATTGACATTTGAGAGCATTATGCAATGTGGACATGGATGTTTTTAGTAATCCCTGTTCACTTTCCTTTTAGGCTTTGGTACAATCATAAGTGTGACCTTTGTATTTTGTGTCCAGAATATTACTGTGATAAAATGTACATGTAGATCGCGTGACATGAGTATTTCTTAAAGCATTTCTGGGAGCAATGTTTTGAAGTCCTATAAATTAGTATTGGTGGTAGAAAGAGGTGTACACTGTGTCTATGAATATAGAGATAGTGCATGAATAGACCACATTGTGAATAAATAATATAACTGGTCCCACTTTAAATAATAGATTGAATTCATATCTGAAAATATATAAGAAATCTTATATCGATATACCATCATTCATTCCAACCAGCAATACATCTAATGGTAATATTAGGGTTATGGTTTATCACGAAGTGTCTTTGAGTTTTGCTTCAAAAGTGATCATGGAAATCGAAAATAATGTGTTTGGAAAGAAGTCTCATGAAAAGACCCATCAAAAACATGGAGGAATACATGTGTTCTGTAGAATAAAGTGATTGAAAGTGAACAAAATGCCTATAAATTTGCAAACTTTTGGATGAAATATATTTGGTATGATGAGCATAAACTGAAGAAATAGTAATGTACCAGTGTTGAATAAAATAAATGTCAAAATGCACAACATGTCCCATAGGAATCTACTTGCATTGATGTTAAACTGGTTCAGTTACTGTGGAAATATTAGGATTTGTATGCACCATTCACTGAAGATAGTTTTCAGTACTAGGAAACAAATATGTATTTCAGGTGAATGAATAATTTTGAGAATACTCTTGTGAAAATTTGATTATAAATACACATACTTGAATATGAATGTGTTTAGGGAGTGTATAACAAGACATATATTTCATATTTTGAAAAATCTGGAGAGTGTGTATATATATATATACATACACAAACACACAGACATTAAAAATAGCATAATATATTCCAATTGAAATTCACCATGAAATATATGTCATCTACAGATCCAAATATATTTATGTTATTGAATATGGATTTATGTATAATGTTGTTAAACAAGGAAGCTCACTCATAGATTGAATTTTCAGTTCCAACAGCGTTTAGGAGGAGTGATCTATTACAATTTGTATCTGCCAAGTCAGTCACCTCACAAGAATGTACGTGTGGTATCAGGTAAGATTCTATAATTGCATGTAAAAATACATGTGCTGAATAGGCTACAGAGAAAGGGATGCCTTGACATTACAATCACCGAGACTAAGGCACAATTAGAGGAGAAGAGTTAGAAAATCTGTGAATAAATATCTGGAATGGAATATGCTCAGGAGTTCACAACCTTGAAGACGGTAGAGGAGATTTCAAAAGTAAGGGACAGGGAAAACAGTCCACAAACATGGAGCTCTGGTTCCCTAAATCCTTCTTGAGAAACTGACTCTGATTTTGGGCACTTGAAATATATGTTGTGGTCGGGAGATTTAGCTTCCATTGTAGTGAGACAATCAAAGCTGTGTCTGCATCTATGTTACCTCGAGGACATGGTTTCTTATTTTCCACTGAATATGTGGCAGCAGTGATGAATTCTCTTTGGTAGGTAAACTGTGGCAACTGGGGGATAAGTGTATCCACATGTGGACTGTGAGGCCATTTGGTCATCCTCCACTTTTCGTGGTGTTTCTTGCTGCTGCACTAGGATTTTGGTATTTGCTTCATGATGTATAAAGAATTCAACTGTTACCCGGTGCGTGAGTGAGTTCTGTCACTTTTGGTAGGTCAGGGTCTGCAGGAGAATGCACCAACCAGGCTTATATTCCACATGACTTGCCCCCTTGACCATAGCAACCTGATTCTAAACATTGCCCTGAATCCTGTCCATATAACAAGATGCCTTTATATACAAGGGTCTGCTGGCTGCACCATGTCAGTCACAAGCCATTTGGAAGCCAATGGAAGATCCACATGGCGCCACCACAGTTGTTTTATTACACACCTGCCCAGCACTGCTGTAGGCCCACTCCTCAGCAGGCTTCAACTTCCTGGTATCTCTGTTCTGAACCATTTTTATGAAAACCAGTGAATCAAAGCACTGTCTTGTAATCTCATGATCAGCCACAGGATATCCAAAGATTCTCCAGTGCCACCTGGTCATGGGAAGTTTAAAAATTTCTTGGTATTAATCTAGCCATTTTTCAAGGTTGAAGTTGGAGGCACTGTGGGTTTCATTTAATTCTGGAACTATTAAATGGTTAGGAAGCTCATTTCAATGAAATCTCTGCAGAAGACTCACAGGCAAGGCTTCCCAAACAGTAGCCAAATGATCACATGAATCCAGGCCCATTGGGATCTACATTGTGACATCCATGTGTGTTTTGACTCTCATATATGGCTGCCAAGTTTTTCAGAATAAAATCATGTGGTAACCTGGCTGAGATTCCCAGTGCTCTGTGAACAGCCACCCTGGGCCTAGATCTCATTTTACAAGGGTGACACTCATGTGAATCCTCCTAAAATCCCAACACAATTCATGTCAATACTTCTCTGAGGTGAGGTCCACAACTCAGTCTCTAAGGGGAATCACAACAGAGTTCAAGCCAAGGTGGACCCAGTCATCTATTCCAACGGCCACACATGACCACAATTAAAACCAAAACACTCCCACATGGCCCTCATCTTCTTCTATATGGACACTCATCATTACCTCTGGCTTGAGGTTTTTATGAGGGGCACAGCCCAAGACAGTGTCCAAAATAACCTCCATTGACCCTCATTTGCCTAAAGTCAGGCTGTCCTGGACACTCGTCTGGGGAACCAGGAGTGATCAAATAAGCCTGCTGTTAATATTGCTTTGCTCCTCCAATTTGAGGCCTATTGACTGTCAGGTATAGATTCTTTACGTGATTTGGATTCTGGAGAAAACCAAGCACCTATGGGATAGCCTCTAAAGGGCTTTGAAGAACTCATTTGATCCAAAGGTTCCTATTCTCACTTGATGGAGGTCAGGAACCTTACAGGGGAAGGCGAGAGACTTCTTCCAAAATGACTGCTCTTTTGGTCAATTTAGTTTTCGATGCAAACATGGGATTTTCTTTACATCCATCATGTGCTGAGAATCTAAGCCAAAGCCTAACACAGGACCTAGAGCCTGATTCAGACATATCCCTTTCCAATGAAATTAAGCAAAGATCACAGGTGATGCCCATTGATTTCCATTTGAAAACTGTTTTCTGTAGGCTTCCCAAAGGGGTGGCCAGAGGCAATGACCTTCCTGACATTGAGGGCAACAGAACAATAGGTAACCAAAGCAGTATTTCTCCACTGAGACTTTCCTGATTACACTGATATCTGAGTTTTCTGAGATTCTCGCCATTCCCTTCAGCTATCCAGTACATGGCCATGTCACAGAGCTTGGTGGTGGTACACATCTTGGACACAAAACCATGACCCTATTCTGGAAAGTGGCCAGAATTCAGAAAGAAAACAGGAACTTAGGAAGATATCAGGGGTTGCCCATCAATAATGCAAGCCACAGTCCATTCATAAATGGGAAGTATGAATCCGGGGAAGCTTTCTATTAGACAGGACACATCCATTGAAGCATTCTCTTTTCTAATATCTACAACCACGGACACAGTGGGACACACAGACCTAGAAACACTCGCCTTTTCAAACGACTTACTAGAATCAATTAACTCCAAACAAAACAAACTGCCTTTCTTACCTATTCTCAGAACATGAAACAAAACCACAAACCCACACCCACACCCACAAATGCACCTCCTTCCCCCAAGTAGGTCTGTGACTATCCGGAGTGTCCTCTGACTGGTGGGCCATACTATGTTTCCATGAAATGGCCTGTTCTGTCTCAGATCTGTTCTCCTTGTACAACTCTGTGAAGTTGACTGGAGCCAGCGGTGAGCCACAACCTGGTTTCTCAGGAAAGGGCCCTCTTCAGAGCTTTACTGGCATTTGGCCATCCTCACATCAGTAGGTACCAAGAAAGACTGACTCTGTCCTTGGTAAATCCAAACAAGTGAGATCACTGGGACTGGGACTGGGACTGGCTCTGGGTGCCTGGCTTCCTGGACCACATGTTCAGAGATTTCGAACACCAAGGAAGTGAGGTGAGGTCACTTCCTTCAGGAACTGAATGAGGTCACTGCCTTGGCAAACACATTGTCCTAATAGTTGCTTCCAAGGCCCCATGAGATGGAGGCTGCCCCTACTTCCTGTGACACTTTCACAAGTTAGAATGGTATATCATCCAAAGGCACTCCAGAACAGCTCTCCACACTGGCCTGTTTTGGTCCATCTTCTCTACATTAAGAAGAGAGAGGCAGATTCAGACACAACCCTTCATCCTGACCAGGTTGTTGGCCATGGAAGGTGACTCTTACTCTCTCAGGTCCTTCATAGCTGCCTACATCTTCTACAGGGATCATTTCTGCATGGACGTTTGAGGTTCTCAGCGGGTGGAAGATCCCCTAAATTATCAAAAATATATGTACAGTTACATGTTACTTTTTACACTTAGATACAATTTAAAAGTATTTTTAAGTTAATGAGAGCCTAATCTCTGTGAAGGTTTTATTGTAAAACCCCAAGGTAATGCCCATTCATTTCCATGTGAAAACTGTTTTCTTCAGACTTCAGGAAAGAGTAGCCTGAGGAAAAGACGTTCCTGATATTCAGGGCAACATAACAATAGGTAATCAAAAGGCCCAAAGCAGGGTTTCTCCACTGAGACTTTACTGGTCACACTGATATCAGAGTTTTCTGAGATGCTTGCCATTCCCTTCAGCTATCCAGTACATGGCCATGTCACAGAGCTTGGAAGTGGTACATATCTTGTACACAAAACCATGAGCCTATTTTGGAGAGTGGCCAGAATTCAGGAAGGATACAGGAACTTAAGAAAATAATAGGTGTTGCCCAATGATAAGGCAAGCCACAGTCCATTTATAAAATGGGCAGGATGAATGCTTGGAAGTTTTCTCTTTGACAGGACACACCCATTTGGGCATTCTCTTTTCTAATGTCTACAACCATGGACACAGTGGGATACACAGACATAGAAACACTCGCCTTGTCAAAGGACTAACTAGAAACAATTCACCCCAAAACAAACAAACCCCCTTTCCTAACGATTCTCAGAACATGAGAAAAAACCACAAACACACTCAAACACCCACAAAGTCACCTCCTTCCCCCAAGTAGGTCTGAAACTATCCAGAGTGTCCTCTGACTGGAGGGCAATACTATGTTCCCCAGAAATGGCCTGTCCTGTCTCAGATCTGGTCTCCTGGGTCAACTCTGTGAAGTTGTCAGGAGACAGCAGTGAGCCTCTAACTTCTTTCTCTGGAAGGGCCCCTCTTCAGAACTTTCCTGGCATTTGGCCATCCTCACATCACTAGGTACCCCAAAAGACTGACTCTGTCCTTGGTAAATCCAAACAAGTGAGACCACTGTGACTGGAGCTTGGACTGGGTCTGGATGCCTGGCTTCCTGGAACCCAAATTCGGAGAGTTCCATCAACAAGGATGTGAGGTGAGGTCACTTCCTTCAGGAACTGAATGTGGTCACTGCCTTTGCAACCACTTTGTCCTAACATTTGCTAGGGTCTCATAATATGGAGGATGCCCCTACTTCCTGTGACACTTTCACAAGTTCGAATGGTATAGAAACCATGGGCACCTGGGAAAAGCTCTCCACACAGGCCTAGTTTGGTCAATCTTCCCTACATTAAGAAGAGAGAGGATGATTCAGACACATGCTTTTAACCTGACTGGGTTGTTTGCCATGGAAGATGACTTTTGCTCTCTCAGGCCTTTTATAGCTGCCTGCATCTTCTCCAGGGATCATATCTGCATGGACCTTTGAGGTTGTCAACAGGTGGAAGATCCCCTACACCCCTGTATTGTAAGACCAACTCTGTCCCTGCTCTTCTGTAAAGTTGGATTGAGGGAACAGTGTATAGTTAGGATTAATAACATGTTCGATTTCTGTTAGGAATCATTCTGTTGGATGAATAATGGTATTGGGAACCTGCAATATTTATAAGAATATACAGGTGAAATATAATTATGAAAACTGAAATCTAGGTAAGATTTGAAGACCAGAAAGGCATTGGGCCCATGATTGGGATACTTAGCTTTGAATTATGTTCTGCACAGATGTCTCAGATAAATCTATATACAATGGCATAGGACCCTGTACCTTGGATGATTGATTGTTGAAGAGATCATCCAGTCAAAAAGGGATAGTCGGTAGGATTAGGTAGATAGTCGGTAGGTTTAGAAAAAAGAGTGAGTATAGCATTTGGACAAAAAGTTCTTTAGCAATAGGGTTTCGGATAAAGAGTGAATGTAAATGTCAGCACATGTGAAGAATCAGTCACTATGATGAACTGGGGAAAATATGTAGGAAAAGAGATATCAATAGAGACATTAGGAAATCAGACAAAATATAAAGTGAGTGATAGGATTAGACATTTTCAACATGGTTGAGGTTGAATATATAATCTTGGGAAGAAACAAATATGTACTCACCAATAGGATTGACATTTAAGAGAATTAGGCATCCAAGACATGGATGTTTTTAGTAATCCATGTTCACTTTCCATTTAGGCTTTGGGACAATCCTAAGTGTGACCTTTGCATTTTGTGTCCAGAATATTACTGTGATAAAATGTATATGTAGATCAGTTGACATGAGTATTTCTACCACCATTTCTGGGAGCAAAATTTTGAAGATATACAAATTATTATTGGAGGTACACAGAGGTGTACCCTGTGTCTATCAATATAGAGATAATGCATGAATTGACCATACTGTGAATAAATAATATAACTGGTTCCACTTTAAACAATGGATTGAATTGATATTTGAAAGTATACAAGAAATCTTATATTGATATACAATCATTCATTCCCACCAGTTTTACATCCAATGGTAATATTAGGGTTACGGTTTATCATGACAGGTGTGTGAGTTTTGCTTCAAAAATGATAATGGAAATCAAAAATAATGTCTTTGGAAAGAAGTCTCATGAAAGGAGCAGTCAAGAAACGTGGAGGAATACATGTGTTCTAAAGCAGGAAGTGATTGAAAGTAAAACAAATGCGTATAAATTTGCTAAATTGTGAATGAAATATACATACTATGATGTGCATAAACTGGACAAATAGTAATGTACCAGTGTTGAATAAAAATGAACGTCAAAATACAATTATATCCCATAGGAATCTTCTTGCATTTATGTTAAACTGGGTCAGTTACTGTAGAAATATTAGAATTTTTTTTGGTGTTATAATACAATTTATTTTAGCGCTAGCATGCCACAGAATGTCGAGGAAAGAGTAATGGATTTTTAGTTATTGCACTAGTAATCTGTCATTAAATGACTATTTTGGGGAGTCTAGAAATTACATAAGGCTATGTAATATTTTTTTTTATTTAGCATTCATAAAAACTTGGAATTTTGATAATATTTCTACTTTTTTATTTTTTTTATTTTTTCAGTTGTTGATCGACCTCATTTTATTTATTTATATGTGGTGCTGAGAATATAACCCAGTGCCTCACACATGCTAGCCAAGCATGTTACCACTGAGCAAGACACCCAGACCCTCCACATTTATCTTATAATCAAACACTCCTCTCCCTCTTCTTTACTCACTTTCTTCCTTATTTTCCCCCTTCTCTCTCTTCCTTTTTCATTTTCCCTCCATAGGAGTTTTTCCCTCATGTCATTACAAACAGTAATATGCTATGAAATTTACATTTAAGAATGTTTTTTTATAGTCATTCTTTTTTCTTGAGAAAATTTAATAATTATAATAACCTACAGATATATTACAATACATTTAATATACATATGTATCTATATTCATGCATATGTATTACATATGTTATATATATACATATATATTTAAAAGTACTTTGATTAGCCTGTTAGAAATAATATAGACCAAGTCTTTCTTAATTTTCAAGTCTTCCAGAATTAACAACTTACAGTGAAAATCAAATAAACATATTTAAGTAAACAGGTATCATTCTTATTTATCAATACTTATCATTTAAGTTTTTATATTACATTAAGCTGTAATATGGCATATTAACTCTTATGAATTAGTGAAATTTCATTTGAACAACCTATTATTTAAGGACCATATGCACTGACATTTTAAATGGCTTTCTCGTGATTTTAATTTCTATCATTTGCATATTTATTGCCAAATACTTATTTTATTAATTTTCATATTCATGATTGATATAAAGTCAATTGTTTAATTCTTCTTGTAAGTAGTTACTTATTACAGTACGGACAGTATTAATAATTCTACATCTTTATAAGAAAAATGGTACAAAGATATTTTCATGAAAAATTAAGAATAATTACATGCTCTAAATGTTTCATTGTTGATACATATAATAAAGAGCTTTTGATGAGTCTCTTCCCCAGGAAAACATAAAATGCAAAGATATAGTTGGGTATGTATGTCCAAATAAAGATAAGGAAAAATACACATTATCAGCTAGAAACTATCAAATAAAAGATGAAAAGAACAATCCAACACATTGTACGAACTTGTCAGATGAGGTAGCCTAAGACTAGACCTGGTCCATGACAAAATATTCACTAAAAAAATGAAATAGGAAAAATATAGAAAATGGTATGAATTTTTCAAGAAGGTAGGTGGATTATCCTTTAATCTCAATATATGTTCATTTTCAAAAGCCAGTTTTCTGGTAAAATAAATTTGTGATATTTACAACTACACAAAACAAACTTTCTGCTTATCAAAATAAATGCATCTCAACTCCTTTTTAGCTGATTTCTTCCCACTCAATTTTAAACCTTTGTTTATTTATTTTTATTGGTTTTTCAAAACATTACAAAGCTCATGATATATCATCTTTCATACATTTGACTCAAATGGGTTATGAACTCCCAATTTTCCCCAAATACGAATTGCAGAATCACATCAGTTACACATTCACATTTTTACATAATGTCATATTAGTGACTGTTGTCCTCTGCTACCTTTATTATCCCCTACTATCCCCCCTCCCCTTTCATCCTATCTTCCCTCTCATCCTCATCTGCTGTTTTTCACTTCTCTCTCTTGTTCCCGCCTTTCCCCTCACAACGTCTTATATGTAATTTTGTGTAACAATGAGGGTCTCCTACCATTTCCATATGCTTTCCCTTGTCTCTCCCTTTCTCTCTCCCACTCGTCTTTGTTTAATATTAATCTTTTCCTCATGCTCTTCCTCCCTGTTCTATTCTTAGTTACTCTCTTTTTATCAAAGACATTTGGCATTTGTTTTTTTAAGGATTGGCTAGCTTCTCTTAGCATAATCTGCTCTAATGCCATCCATTTCCCTGCAAATTCTATGATTTTGTCATTTTTTAGTGCTGCATCCATCCTGTATAGATGCCACATTTTTTTTATCCATTCATCTATTGAATTGCATCTAGGTTGGTTACACAGTCTAGCTATTGTGAATTGTGCCACTATGATCATTGATGTGGCAGTATCCCTTTAGTACACTCTTTAAAGATCCTCAGGGAATAGTCCGAGAAGGGCGATAGCTGGTTCAAATGGTGGATCCATTCCTAGCTTTCCCAGGAATCCCCATACTGCTTTCCATGTTGGCCTCACCAATTTGCAGTCCCACCAGCGTTGTACAAGTGTCCCCTTTTCCCCACATCCTCGTAAACACTTGTTGTTGTTTGACTTCATAATGGCTGCCAATCATACTGGAGTGAGATGGTATCTTAGGGTGGGTTTGATTTGCATTTCTCTGACTGCTAGATATGGTGAGCATTTTTTCATGTACTTGTTGATTGATTGTATGTCCTCCTCGGTGAAGTGTCTTTTCAGGTCCTTGGCCCATTTGTTGATTAGGTTATTTGTTATCTTATTGATAATTTTTTGGAATTCTTTGTATATTCTGGATATTAGGGTTCTATCTGAAGTGTGAGGAATAAAAATTTGTTTCCAGGATGTAGGCTCTCTATTTACTTCCCTTATTGTTTCTCTTGCAGAGAAAAAAAACTTTTTAGTATAAGTAAGTCTCATTTTTTTATTCTTGTTAATAACTCTTGGGCTATGGGCGTCCTATTAAGAAATTTGGAGCCCGACCCCACAGTATGTAGATCGTAGCCAACTTTTTCTTCTATGAAACGCAGTGTCTCCGATTTTATATCTAGATCCTTGATACATTTTGAGTTAAATTTTGTGCAAGGCGAGAGAACGGGATTCAGTTTCATTTTGTTGCATATGGATTTCCAATTTTCCCAGCACCATTTGTTGAAGATGCTATCCTTCCTCCACTGCATGCTTTTAGCCCCTTTATCAAATATAAGAAAGTTGTAATTTTGTGGATTGGTTTCTGTGTCCTCTCTTCTGTACCACTGGTCCACCTGCATTTTTCAGTACCAGTTCCATGCTGTTTTTGTTACTATTGCTTTGTAGTACAGTTTGAACTCTGGTATCGCTATACCTCCAGATTCACAATTCCTGCTTAGAGTTGCTTTTGCTATTCTGGGTCTTTTATTTTTCGATATGAATTTCATGATTGATTTATCTATTTCTACAAGAAACGCCGTTGGAATTTTGATTGGCATTGCATTAAACCTGTAGAGAACTTTGGGTAATATTGCCATTTTTATGATGTTAGTTCTGCCTATTCATGAACAGGGCACATGTTTCCATCTTCTGAGATCTTCTTCTATCTCTCTCTTTAGAGTTCTGTAGTTTTCATTATATAAATCTTTCACCTCTTTTGTTAGGTTGATTCCCAAGTATCTTATTTTATTTGAGGATGTTGTGAAAAGAGTGGTTTTCCTCATTTCCATTTCAGAAGTTTTTTTGCTGTTATACAGGAATGCATTTGATTTATGCGTGTTAATTATATATCCTGCCACTTTTCTGAATTCATTTATTAACTCTAGCCATTTCTTTGTAGACCTTTTTTGTGTCTGTTAAATATATTATCATGTCATCTGCAAATAGTGATACTTTAAATTCTTCTTTTCCTATTTTTATGCCTTTAATTTCTTTTGTCTGTTTAATTGCTCTGGCTAGTATTTCAAGAACTAAATTGAATAGAAGTGGTGATAGAGGGCATCCCTGTCTTGTTCCAGATTTTAGAAGGAATGCCTTCAGTTTTTTCTCCATTTAGGATGATGCTAGCCTGAGGTTTAGCATATATAGCTTTTACAAAGTTGAGGTAAGTTCCTGTTATCCCTAGTTTTTATAGAGTTTTGAACATAAATGGATGCAGAACTTTGTCAAATGCTTTTTCTGCATCTATCGAGATGATCATATGGTTCTTGTCTTTAAGTCTATTGATGTGGTGAATGGCATTTATTGATTTTCGTATATTGAACCATCCTTGCATCACAGGGATGAATCCTCCTTGATGACGGTGCACAATTATTTTGATATGCTTTTGTATTCGATTTGTCAGAATTTTATTGAGAATTTTTGCATCCAAGTTTATTAGAGATATTGGTCTGTAGTATTCTTTCTTTGAAGTGTCTTTGTCTGGTTTCGGGATCAGGGTGATGTTGGCCTCATAGAATGAATTTGGAAGAGCTCCTTCTATTTCTATTTCTTGAAAAAGCTTGAAAAATATTGGTTTTAATTATTCTTTGAAGGTTTTGTAGAAATCCGCTGTATTCCCATCCTGTCCAGGGCTTTTTTTTGGTTGGTAGTCTTTTGATTGCTTCTTCTATTTCTTCCTTTGTTATTGGCCTGTTTAAATTGTTTGTGTCTTCCTGACTCAATCTGGGCAGATCGTATGACTTAAGAAATTTATCAATATGTTCACAATATTCTATTTTATTGGAATATAGTGTTTCAAAATACTTTCTAATTATCTTCTGTATTTCTGTAGTGTCTGTTGTGATATTGCCTTTTTTATTCCATATGTTAGTAATTTGAATTGTCTTTCTTCTTCTCTTCCTTAGCGTGGCTAAGGGCCTGTTGATCTTATTTATTTTTTCAAAGAACCAACTTTTAGTTTTATCAATTTTTTCAACTTTTTTTTTTGTTTCAATTTCGTTGATTTCTGCTCTAAATTTAATTATTTCTTGTCTTCTACTACATTTGCTGTTGTTTTGCTCTTCCTTTTCTAGGTTTTTGTGGTGTAGTTTAAGTTCATTTATTTGTTGTTTTTTTCTTTTTTTGAGGAAAGAACTCCAAGAAATGAATTTCCCTCTTAAAACTGCTTTCATTGTGTCCCATAGATTCCGGTATGTTGTGTCTGTATTGTCATTTGTCTCTAAGAATTTTTTTATCTCCTTCTTTATGTCTTCTGTAACCCATTGATCATTCAGTAGCATGTTGTTCATTTTCCATGTGATGTAGGATTTTTCCTTCCTTCTTTTCTCATTGATTTCCAGTTTCATTCCATTATGATCAGATATGGTGCATGGTATAATCTCCATGCCTTTATATTTACTAAGAATTGCCCTATGGCATAATATATGGTGTATCTTTGAGTAGGATCCATGTGCTGCTGAGAAGAACATGTATCCACTTGATGATGGTTGATATATTCTATATATGTCGGTTAAGTCTAGGTTATTGATTGTGCTGTTGAGTTCTATAGTTTCTTTATTCAGTTTTTGTCTAGAGGATCTCTCTAATGCCGAGAGTGGTGTGTTGAAGTCACCCATAATTATTGTGTTGTAGTCTATTTGACTCTTGAACTTGAGGAGAGTTTGTTTTATGAACGTTGCACCTCCATTGCTTGGTGCATACAAATTGATAATTGTTTTTTTCTTGTTGGTGGATGATTCCTTTTAACAGAATATAGTGTCATTCTTTATCCCTTTTGATTAACTTAGGTTTGAAGTTGATTTTATTCCATATGAGTATGGCAAATCCTTCTTGCTTCCGAGGGCCATGTGAGTGTTATGATTTTTCCCAACCTTTTACCTTCAGCCTGTGTATGTCTTTTCCTATCATATGAGTCTCCTGAAGGCAGAATATTGTTGGATTAGTTTTTTTGATCCAGGTTACTAGCACATGTCTCTTGATTGGTGAATTTAGGCCATTAACATTTAAGGTTACAATTGAAATATGATTTGTACTTCCAGTCATGTTTATTTATTTATTATATTTTAGTTTGGATAGTTTTTACTTTTTTGGTTACTTTCCTCCGGCTTTACTGAGATACTTCCCACTGTTAGTTTTGGGCACTATTTTTTAACTCTTCTTCTTGTAGTATTTTGCACAAAATGCTTTGTAGTGCTGGTTTTCTGGCTGAGAATAGTTTTAGCTTTTGTTTATCGTGAAAGACTTTAATTTCATTGTCAAATCTGAAGCTTAATTTTGCTTTATATGGTATTCTTGGTTGGAATTCTTTTTTTTTTTCAGCATTTGAATTACATTGTTCCAGGATCTTTTCACTTTCAAAGTATGTGATGAAAAATCAGTTGGTAACCTAATTGGTTTACCCCTGAATGTAATCTGCCTCCTTTCTCTTATAGCTTTTAATATTCACTCCTTGTTCTGTATGTTGGCTATCTTCATAATTATATGTCTTGGAGTTGGTCTATTTTGGTTTTGAATGTTTGGGGTCCTGTAGGCTTCCAGGAATTGGCAATCCAATCCATCGTTCATCTCTGGGAATTTTTATAGAATTATTTCCTTAATATGTTGTCCATTCCTTTGGTTTGAATCTCTATGCCTTCTTCTATCCTGATGACTCTTAAATTTTTTTTTATGACATCCCATATCTTTTGAATAGATTCCTGGTGAGATTTAAGCATCTTTTCTGTGTTGACTATATTCTTTTCAAGTTGATAAACTTTATCTTCATTATCTGATGTTCTGACTTCTACTTGATCTAGCCTATTTGTAATATTCTCGTTTGAGTTTTTAATTTGGTTTATATCTTCCTGCATTTCTAGGATTACTGTTTAATATTTCTTTTTAAGATCTCTATCTCCTGGTAACGCTCATTCTTTGCCATTTGAATTTGTTTGTTTAATTCATTTTCAAAATATACTTTTATTGCTTGGACTTGCTACCTCATGTCTTCTCTAATATCCCTTTCCATCTGAGTTCGGTATGCCTTGAGTTCTTTCCCTATCCCTGTTTCTGATGCTTCAAGGTCCTCCTGTAGAATTAAGTTGTCCTACATTGTTTGTACTCCTTTTTTGCCCTTGTTTTTTCATGATGTTTACGTTAATTTCCAGCTCTATTTGATTGCTGGGTTTCTGCTATTTCTTTAGATTTGTTTTGGTGTTGTATATATCTGTTGTCTCTCCTTTGTGTTGGTAAACTATGCCTGCTAAAGTGGATTCCGCTTGGAAGTAATTCCAAAGGCCGAGCTCCAGCGATGTCACCTCTCTGCTTTGGCGGCCCCCAGGCTCCTTGCCGAGGTGTCCGAATTGGGGGGTTGGGACTTGACTGTCTCTGGTTTGTTTCAGCTCCAGGTTACTGGCAGGCGGGCGGTCTCCAGCCGCCCAATTGCGCGGTTGGTCGCCAGCAGACAGGCGGTCTCCAGCCGCCCAGTCCCGCGGGCAGCAGGTGGGCTTTCGCCAGTGGGTTGGCAATCTCTAGCCACCCAGTCTCACGCTCGGTTGCAGGCGGGTGGGCATTCCTCAGCGGCCCAGTCACTCAGGCAGTGGGTGGAATGTCACCTGCGGGCCTGCGGTCTCCAGCCGCCCAGTCACAAGGGCCTGGCTTCTAGTCATTTGGTTTCTCCTGCTTGTCCTGGTTTCTTTTTCTAGACCAGATTTCCCCTGAGTGATGCCCCTCGGCAGTTCAAACTGTACTCTGGGCCTGCCGTTTGTTGGGTGTGGAGGGTGTCTATTGGGAACCCAGACACTCTATGGTTTTAATTTTTTCTGCTTGCCCCTCCCCCAGCACTGGCTATACACGTTTTTTTATCGCCACTGATCGTAGGGGGAGTCGAAAGTCAGGTGTCTCTAGTTTTTCTGGCGTCTTTATGCAGGCTTGCTCTGATAATCCCTCCCCCGGAAAGCCTAGGTGAGATTTTATGTGAATTCCCCGCTGTATGAGAGATGAGCTGAGTAACACACACCTGTTTTACTGTTGCAATCTATTGGAGAGGGGCGGTGGTTACTTCAGATCTCAAAGATGGTGGCCGCTGGTTTCCTTGGTGGAGTTTCTTTTGTGGGGGATAGAACTATACCACTTTCTTCCCTGTCTGAATTCCCGAACTCAGCCCGGGGATCAATGGGAGCTCAGCCGGCAGGATTCCACAGAATCCGCAGCAACATTTCTCCCTGCTTGCAGGTCACTTCTCGGTGGGTCCCCACTATCTGTAACAGCAGGCCTGACTGCATGATTCAATCAGCCCAGATCTCTGATTGCACATTTGGCTATTGGGAACCCCGGCACTCTATTGTTTTGATTTTTTTTTCCGCTTGCCCCTCCCTCAGCACTGGCTAGACAGGTTTTTTTCACCGCTGATGGGAGGGGGAGTTGAAAGTCAGGTGCCTCTAGTTTTTCACTATCTTTATGCAAGCTCGCTCTGATAATCTCTCCCCCAGAAAGCCTAGGAGAGATTTGATGCAAATTCACCAAAGTATGGGAAATGAGCTGAGTAACAGCACCTGTTTTATTGTTGCAATCTGTAGGAGAGTGGCTGTCGTTACTTCAGATCACCAAGATGGTGGCCGTTGGTTTCCTTTGTGCAGTTTCCATTGTGGGGGTTAGAACTGTACCACTTCCTTCCCCATCTGAAACCCTGAACTCAGCCCAGGGCTCAGTGGGGACTCTACTGGCAGAATTCCACAGAATCTGCATCAACGTTTCTCCATGCTTATTGATCCCATCTTGGTGGTGCCCCGCCATCTGTAGCCACTGGACGGGTCGCGCGGATCAGTCAGACAGGATCTCCGGTCGCAGAGTTGGCTAGTGTTTGAGTCTCATTTACCGGACCTCAGTGCTAGAAATCCTTCTTCTAGGTTTCAGTGCACCCCCATTTTGCTGTAAGTTCCTAACAAGATAGTTTTTTTGTCGTTCTTAGTCGTTAGTCACCTGCGCAGTGGCGCGGTACACTGGGTATGATGCTCTGTATTCGCGGCCATCTTGCAATGTCAAAATATTATGATTTGTATTCACCATTCACTGAAGTTAGTTTTCAGTATTAGGAAACAAATATGTATTTCAGGTGGATGAATATTTCTGAGAATAATCTTGTGAAAAGTTCATTATAAATCCTCATACATGAATATGAATAATTTTCGGAAGTGTATAATAAGACATATATATTTCATATTTTGAAAAATCTGGAGAGTATATATATATATATATATATATATATATATATATATATATATACACACACACACACACACACACACACACAAACACAAACACTGAGACATTAAAAAGTAGCAATATATATGCCAATCGAAATCCGTCATTAAATATACAACATCCACTTATCCAAAAATATACATTTTACTGAAAATGGATTTATGCATAATGTTGGTCAACTAGGAAGCTCACCCATAGGTTGAATTTTCAGTTCCAACAGAGGTTAGGAGGAGTGATCTCTTCTCACAATTTTTATCTGCCATGTCAGCCACCTCAGAAGAATGTACATGTGATACCAGGTAGGATTCTATTTGTGCATATAAAAATACATGTGCTTAATAGGCTACAGAAAAATGGAGAGAGGAATTCACATATTTGTTAATTTTAAAAACACATGGAGAACTATGTCAATAAACATTAACTATATTTATAACTTATACACAATATAATGCAAAAGGCATGTCCAACTACATACCATGCCTTCTCTGAATTGCTGGTATTTGTATTCTGTTTGGGTTACTATTCTCCATCACATAAGGATTAGTAGTCAGAGTCTAGTAGGGTATGGGTTAGTGTCAGAGATTCAGTATTTCGAATGGAAAACAGGAAAGTAAACCCAATGTGTTTGCAAATATGTGCTACACAAAAATCTTCCCACTCACATTAAAAACAATCTCTTGATATTACCCTCGCTGGAAGAAATACACAATTAGAGGATAAGAGTTAGAAAATCTGTGAATACATACCCGGAATGGAATATGCTCAGGAGTTCACAACCTTGGAGGTGGTAGATGAGTTTCCAAAAGTAAAAGACAAGGTAAACACTCCACAACATGGAGCTCTGAAGGCGTAAAGACTTATTGAGATACTGCCTCTGAGTTGGGACACTTAAAATGTATGTTGTTGTCGGTAGCTTTAGCATCGTATGTAGTGAGACCATCAAAACTGGATCAACATCTATGTGACCTGGAGGACATGGTATCTTATTTTCCAATGAAAATGAGGCAGCAGTGCTGAATTCTCACTTTGTGGGTAAACTGTGGCAACTGGGGGATAAGTGTCTCTCCATGTGGACTGTGAAGCCATTTGGTCATACTCTACTTTTCGTGGTGATTCTTGCTGCTGCACTGGGAGTTTGGTATTGGCTTCATGAAATACAAGGAGTTCAACTGGGACACAGTGCTGGAGGGAGTTCTGTCACGTGTGGTGGGACAGGGTCTCCAGGAGAATGCACCAACCAGGCTTATGTCCAACATAGCTTGCCCCCTTGACCATATCAACCTGATTCTGAACATTGCCCAGAAACCTATCCATATAACAAGATGCCTTTACATATAAGGGTCTGCTTGCTGCATCATGTCAGTCACAAGCCATTTGAAAGCCAATGGCCAATCCACATAAAACCACCAGAGATATATTATCTCACACCTACCCAACTTTGCTCTAGGCCCACTACTCAGCAGGTTCCAACTTACTGGCATCTCTGTTCTACACCATTTTTGTGAAACCCAGTCAATCAAGGCACTTTCTCGTACACTCATGATCAGCAACAGGATCTCCAATGGTTTTCCAGTGCCACCTGGTCATGGGAATTTCAAAAATTTTATGGTATTTATCGAGCCCATTTTTTAAGGTTGAAGTTGGAGGCACTGAGGGTTTCATTTAATTCAGTAACCATTAAATGGTGAGGAAGCCCATTTCAATGAAAGCTCTGGAGGACTCTCACAGGCAAGGCTTCCCATAGAGTTGCCAAATGGTCACATGAAGCCAGGCCCATTGAGGTCTACAATGTAAAATCCTTGCGTGTTTTGACTCTCAACTATGGCTGCTAATTCTTTCAGAAAAAAATTATGTGATAACCTGGCTGAGATTCCCTGTGCTCTGTGTAAAGCCTTCCTGGGCACAGATCTCAGTTTCCAAGGGTGACTCTCATGCATGGCCTCCTAAAATCCCAACAAAACTCATGGCAATACTTCTCTGAGATCAGTTCCAGAACTCAGTCTCTAAGGGGAATCACACTAGAGTTCAAGACCAGTCATATTTTCCAACAACCATACTAATAACCACAATTAAAACCGGAACACTTCCACATGGCCGTCATCTTCTTCCATATAGACACTCATTTTAACCTCTGGCTGGAGGTTTCCATGAGGGGCACAGCCCAAGACAGTGTCCACAATAAGCTCCCTTGTCCCTCATTTGCTTAACGTTGGGGTGGCCTGAACACCTTCCTGTGAACCATGACTGATCAAATAGGCCTGCCGTTAATACTGCTCTGCTTCTCCAATTTGAGGACTACTGACTGTGGGGTTTAGATTCTTCATGTGAATTGGAATCATTGGAATCACCTATGGGCTAGCCTCTGAAGGGCTTTGAACAACTCATTTGACCCAAAGGCACCCTATTCTCACTTGATAGAGGTCAGGAACCTTACAGAGGTAGGGAGAGTCTTCATCCACAAGGACTGCTCTTTTGGCCATTTTGGTTTTGGATGAACACGTGGGATGTATAAGGTGCTGAGTATCTAACCACAGCCTCACACAGGGCCAAGAGGCTGTTTCAGAAACATCCATTTCCAAAGCAATTAAGCAAAGAGCCACAGGTGATGCCCATTCATTTCCATTTGAAAACTGTTTTCTTCAGGCTTCACAAATGAGTGTCCTGAGGTAAAGACCTTCCTGAAATTCAGGGCAACAGAACAATAGGTAAGCAAAAGCCCCAAAGAAGAGTTTCTCCACTGAGACTTTCCTGGTCCCACTGATATCTGAGTTTTCTTAGATGCTCGCCATTCCCTTCAGCTATCCAGTACATCACCATATCACAGAGCTTGGAGGTGGTACATATCTTGGACACAAAACCATGAGGCTATTCTGGAGAGTTTCCAGAATTCAGGAAGAAAACAGAAACTACTGAGAGCAGATGTTGCCCTTCAATAAGAAAAGCTGCGGTCCATTTGTAATTTGGGCAGGATGAATGCTTGGAAGCTTTCTACTAGACAGGACACATCCATTGATGCATTCTCTTCTCTAATGTCTACAACCACGGACAGAGTGGGATACACAGACATAGAAGCACTCGCCTTGTCAAATGACTTACTGGAAACAGTCCACACCAATCCAAACAAAGAGCCTTTCCTACCTATTCTCAGAACATGAGACAAAACCACAAACCCACACACACACACTCAAAGGCACCTCCTTTGCTCAAGTAAGTCTGTGACTATCCAGAGTGTCCTCGGAATGGTGGGCCATTGTATGTTCCCACAAAATGGCTTGTCCTGTATCAGATCTGGTCTCCTTGGCCAACACTTTGAAGTTGTTAGGAGCCATGGGTGAGCCACTACCTGCTTTCCCAGGAAAAGCTCCTCTTCAGAGCTTTCCTGTCATTTGGCCATCGTCACATCAGTAGGTACTAAGAAAGACTGACTCTGTTCTTGGTAAATCAAAACAAGTGAGACCACTGGGACTGGGACTGTGACTGGCTCTTGGTGCCTGTCTTCCAGGATCAAACGTCCAGAGAGTTCCATCACCAAGGCAGTGAGGTGAGGTCATTTCCTTCAGGAACTGAATGAGGTCACTGACTTGGCAACCACTTTGTCCTAACAGTTACTTCTAAGGGTCCCATGAGATGGAGGCTGTCCCTACTTCCTGTCACACTTTCACAGTTAGAATGGTATACCAACCATAGGTACCTGAGAACAGCTCTCCACATAGGCCTGGTTTGGTCCATCTTCTCTACATTATGAAGGTAGAGGCTGATTCAGACACATCCCTTCATCCTGACCAGATAGTTTTCCATGGAAGATGTCTTTTGCTCTCTCAGGTCCTTCATAGCTTCCTATATCATCTCAGGGGATAATTTCTGCATATACCTTTGATGTTCTCAGCAGGTGGAAGATCCCCTACATTCCTGTATTGTAAGACCAACTCTGTCCCTCCTCTTCTGTAAAGTTAGATTGAGGGAAAAGTGTATGTTTAGGGTTAATAAAATGTTTGATTTGCGTTAGGAATCTTTCTGCCGGATGAATAATGGTATTGGGAGCCTGTGATATTTACAAGAATATATAGGTAAAATATAAGTATAAAAACAGAAATCTAGGTAAGATTTGAAGCCAGAAGGGAACTGGGCCCTTGAGTGGGATACTTAGGTTTGAATTATGTTCTGCACATGTTTCTCAGATAAATTGATATACAATGGCATAGGACCTTATACCTTAGATGATTGATTGTCGAAGAGAACATCGAGTCAAAAAACTATAGTCAGTAGCATTAGGAAGATAGTCAGTAGGTTTAGAAAGAAGAGTGAGTATATGATTTGGACCAAAAGTTCTTTAGCAATAGAGTTTTGGGTAGAGAGTGAATGTAAATGTCAGCATATGTGAAGTGTCAGTCACAATGATGAACTGGGGGAAATATGTATGAAAGCAGGTATCAATAAAGATATTACCAAATCAGGCAAAGTATGAAGTGAGTGATAGGATTAGACATTTTCAACATGGTTGAGGTTGAATATATAATCTTAGGAAGAAACAAATATGTAGTCACCAATTTGATTTACATTTGAGAGCATTAGGCAACATGGACTTGGTTCTTTTTAGTAATCCATGCTCCCTTGGCATTTAGGCTTTGATACAATCATGAGTGTGACCTTCGCTTTTTGTGTCCAGAATATTCCTGTGATAAAATCTATATATAGATAAGGTGACATGAGTATTTCTTCCACCATTTCTGGGAGCAATATTTTGAAGACGTATAAATTAGTATTGAAAGGACAAAGAGGAGTACACTGTATCTATTAATATAGAGATAATGCATTAATAGACAATACTGTGAATAAAAAACATAACTGGTTCCAACTTTAAATAATGGATTGAATTGAATAGTGAACATATAGAGGAAATCTTATATTGATATACAATTATTCATTCCAACCAGTTATACATCTAATGTTAATATTAATGTTATGGTTCATCATGAAGAGTGTGTGAGTTTAGCTTCGAAATTGATTATGGAAATTGAAAATAATGTATTTGGAAAGAAGTCTCATGAAAAGACCAGTCAAGTAACATGGAGGAATACATGTGTTCTGAAGCAAGAAGTGTTTGAAAGTGAAACAAATTCCTATATATTTGTAAACTTGTGGAAGAAATACATATCCTATGATGTGCAAAAACTGAAGAAATAGTAATGTACCAGTGTTGGATTAAAATGAAGGTCAATATAGACATCATGTCCCATAGGAATCTACTGGCATTGATGTTAAACTGGGTCAGTTACTGTCAAAATATTAGGATTTGTAAACACCATTGATTGAAATTAGTTTTCAGTACTGGGAAACAAATATGTATTTCAGGTGGATGAATATTTCTGAGAATTATCTTCTGAAAAGTTGATTATAAATCCATATACATGAACATGAATGAATTTACAGAGTGTGTATAAGTCACATACATTTCATATCTTGAGAAATCTGGAATATATATATATATATATATATATATATATATATATATTTTTTAAATAAACACAAAAATACATTAAAAAGTATCAATATATATGCTAATTGTAATTCATCATGTAATATACATCATTCACAGATGCAAAAATATTTATTATACTGAACATAGATTTATGTATAATATTGTTCTACTGGGAAGCTCACACATAGTTTGAATTTTCAGTTCCCACAGGGTTTAGGAGGACTGATCTCTTCTCACAATTTGTATCTGCCAATTCAGCCAACTCATGAAAATGTACGTGTGACACCAGGTATGATTCTGTATGTGCATATAAAAATACATTTGCTGAGTAAGCTACAGAGAAAGGGAGTCAGGAATTCACATATTTGTGAACTTTAAAAACACATGGAGGACTATTTCAATTAAAAATTGAGTAGATTTATAACACCTACCCTTAAACATGCAAAAGGGAAGTCCAACTGTACACCATGCCTCCTCTGAACTGCTTGTATTTTCATTCTGTTTTGGTATTATTCTTCATCATATTAGGATTAGTAGTCAGAGTATAGTAGGGTATGAGTTACTGTCAGGGATTCAGTATTTCGAATGGAAAACTGGAAATGGATCAATGTTTATGCAAATTAGTCTTACACAAAAATTTTTCCACTCTCATTTAGAACAATAACTTGACATTACCTTCACCCCAAGTAAGACACAATTAGAGAAAAAGAGTTAGAAAATCTTTGAATTCATACCTGAAATGAAAACTGCTCCGGATTTCACAACCTTGGAGATGGTAGAGGAGTTTCCAAAAGTAAGGGACTATGTAAAAACTCCACTAACATGAAGATTTGCCAGCCTAAAGACGTCTGGAGAAACTGCCTCTAAGATGGACAGTTGAAATATATGTAGTTTTCAGGAGCTTTAGCTTTTTTTCTAGTAAGACCATCAAAGCTCTTTATGCATCTCTGTGACCTGGAGGACATGGTTTATAATTTTCCAATGAACATGAAGCAGCAGTACTGAATTCTCTCTTTGTAGGTAAACTATGGCCACTGGGGGCTATGTGTCTCCCCATGTGGACTGTGAAGCCATTTCATCATCCTCCACTTTTTATAATGTCTCCTGCTGCACTCAGAGTTTTGTATTTGCTTCATGAAATACAAGGAGTTTAACTTGACCACAGTGCTGGAGGGAGTTCTGTCACATGTGGTGGGTCAGGGTCTGCAGGAGAATGCACCAACAGGGCTTGTATACCACATAGGTTGCTTCCGTGACCATAGCAACCTGATTCTGAACATTGCCCTTAAACCTCTCCATATAACATGATGCGTTTACATACAATGTTCTGCTGGCTGCACCATGTCAGTCACAAGCCATTTGGAAGACAATGGCAGATCCACATGACCCCACCACAGATGTTTTATCACACACTTAATCACCTCTGCTCTAGGCCCACTATTCTGCAGGCTCCAAATTACTGGCATCTCTCTTCTACACCATATTCATGAAAACCTGTTAATCAAGTCACTGTCTGGTACACTCATGATCAGCAACAGGACATCCAAAGGTTCTTCAGTGCCACCTGGTCATTGGAATTTCAAAAATTTCATGGTATTTATCTAGCCAATTTTCAAGGATGAAGTTGGAGGCACTGTTTATTTCAATTCATTCAGGAATCATTCAATGTTGAGGAAGATCATTTCAATGAAAGCTCTGGAGAACTCTCACAGGCAAGGCTTCCCAAAGAGTGGCCAAAAGGTCACATGAAGCCACGCCCATTGTGGTCTAAAATTGAGGTCCATGTGTGTTTTGACTATCAAATATGGCTGCCAAGTCTTTCAGAATTAAATCATGAGATATCCTGTCTGAGATTCCCAGTGTTCTGTGGAAAGCCACCGTGGGCATAGATCTCAGTTTCCAAGGGCGACTCTCATGCGTGGCCTCTTAAAATCCCCACACAATTTATGGCAATTCTTCTTTGATGTGTGTTCCAGAACTCAGTCTCTAAGGGGAATGACACCAGAGTTCAAGCCCAGGTGGATCCAGTCATCTCTTCCAACTGCCACAAGAATGACCACAATTAAAACCAAAATACACCCACATGGCCCTCATCTTCTTAAATATAGACATTCATCATAACCTCTGGCTGGAGGTTACCATGCAGGATGCATCCCAAGAGAGTGTCCAAAATAATGTCGCTTGCCCCTCATTTGCCTAAAGTCAGGGTGACATGGACACCCTTCCTGTGAACCAGGAGTGATCAAATAGGCCTGCCATTAATACTGCTCTCCTTCTCCAATTTGAGGCCTACTGACTCTCAGGTATAGATTCTTTACGTGATATGGAATCTTGAGAAAACACAAGCACCTCTGCAGGGATTTGAAGAACTCACTTGACCTAAAGGATTCCTATTCACACTTGATGGAGGTAAAGAACCTAACAGAGGAAGGCAAGAGACTCATCCACAATGAGTGATTTTTTGCCATTTTGGTTTTGATTGCACACATGGAATCTATCTTTAGATCTATCATGTGCTGAGAATCTAAGCCACAACCTCACACAGGCCCAAGAGGCTGATTCGGACACATCCCTTTTCAAAGCAATTAAGCAAAGAGCCACATGTTATGCCCATTTATTTCCATTTGAAAACAGTTTTCTTCAGGCTTCACAAAGGGGTGGCCTGAGGCAAAGACCTTCTTGACATTCAGGGCAACATAACCATAAGTATGCAAATGAACCAAAGCAGGGTTTCTCCACTGAGAGTTTACTGGTCACACAGATATTTGAGTTTTCTAAGATGTTCCCATTCCCTACAGCTATCAAGCACATGGCCATGTCACAGAGCTTGGAGGTGGTACATATCTTGGACTCAAAACCATGGGCCTATTCTTGAGGTTTGCCGGAATTCAGGAAGAAAACAGGAACTTAGAAAGTTAGCAGGTGTTTCCCATGCATAAGGCGAGCCACAGTCCATTCCTAAATCGGGCAGGAAGAATGCTGGGAAGCATTCTACTAGACAGGACACATCCTTGATGCATTCTCTTTTCTAATGTCTACAACCACGGACAGAGTGGGAAACACAGACATAGAAGCATTCGCCTTGTCTGACGACTTACTAGAAACAGTCCACTCCAATCCAAACAAACCGCCTTTCCTACCTATTCTCAGAACATGAGACAAAACCACAAACTCACACCCACACCCACAAAGGCACCTCCTTAACTCAAGTAGGTCTGTGAATATCCAGAGTGTCCTCTGACTGGTGGACCATACTATGTTCCCCTGAAATGGCCTGACCTGTGTCAGATCTGGTCTCCTTGGCTAACTCTGTGAAGGTGTCAGGAGCCAGACGTGAGCCACTACCTGCTTTCTCAGAAACGGCTCCTCTTCAAAGCTTTCCTGGCATTTGGCCATCCTCACATCAGTAGTTACCAAGAAAGACTGACTCTGTCTTTGGTAAATCTAAACAAGTGTGACCACTGGGACTGGGACTGGGACTGGCTATGGTTGACTGGCTTCATGAATCCCAAGTTCAGAGATTTTAATCACCAAGGAAGTGAAGTGAGGTCACTTCCTTCAGGAACTGAATGAGGTTACTGCCTTGGCAACCACTTTGTCCTACCAGTGGCTTCCAAGTGTCACATGAGAAGGAGGCTGCCCCTACTTCCTGTTACACTTTCACAAGATAGAACGGTATATCAGTCATAGGAGCCCTGGAACAGCTACCCACACAGGCTGGGTTTGGTCCATTTTCTCTACATTAAGAAGAGAGAGGCTGATTCAGTCAGAACCCTTCATCCTGACCAGGTTGTTTGCCATTAAAGATGACTTTTGCTCTCTCAGGTCTTTTATAGCTGCCTTCATGTTCTTCAGAGATCATTTATGCATGTACCTTTGAGGTTTTCATCAGGTGAAATATCTCATACATTCCTGTGTTTTAAGACCAACTCTATCCCTGCTCTTCCGTAAAGTTAGATTGATGGAACAGTGAATGGTTAAGGTTAACAACATGTTTGATTTGGGTTAGAAATTATTCTGCTGCATGAATGATGGTATTTGGAACCTAAAATATTTAAAAGAATATAGAGGTGAAATATAATTATGAAAACAGAAATCTACTTTATATTCGAAGCCCAGAATGGCATTGGGACCTTGACTGGGATAATTAGCATTGAATTACGTTATGCACAGATGTCTAAGATGAATCTATAATCAATGGCATAGGATCTTCTACCTTGGATGATTGAATGTACAAGAGAAAATCCAGTAAAACAGGGATAGTCAGTAGGATTAGGAAGATAGTCGGTAGGTATAGGAAGAAGAGTGAGTATAGTATTTGGAACAAAAGTTCTTTAGCAATAGGGTTTTGGTTAGAGAGTGAATATATTTGTCAGAACATGTGAAGAGTCAATCACAATGATGAACTTGGGAAATATGTAGAAAAGCAGATATCAATAGAGACATTACAAAATCAGGCAAACTATAAAGTGATAGGATTAGACATTTTCAAAGGGTTCAGGTTGAATATATAATCTTAGGAAGAAACACATATGTAGTCACGAATAGGATTGACATTTTAGAGAATTAGGCAATGTGGACATGGATGTTTTTAGTAATCCATGCTCACTTTCCATTTAGGCTTTGGTACAATAATAAGTGTGACCTTTGCATTTGGTGCCCAGAATATTACAGTAATAAAATGTATATGTAGATCAGGTGGCATGCGTATTTCTTCCACCATTTGTGGGAGCAATATTGTGAAGACGAATAAATTAGTATTGGGGGTACAAAGAGGTGTATGCTGTGTCTACGAATATAGAGATAATGCATACATAGATCATACTGGGAAAAAATATAACTGGTTCCACTTAAATAATGGATTGAATTGATATCTGAAAATATATAGGAAATCTTATATTGATATACAATCATTCGTTCCAAAGAGTTATACATCTAATGGTAATCTTAGAGTTATGGTTCATAATGAAGGGTGTGTGAGTTTTGTTTCAAAAGTGATTATGGAAATAGAAAATAATGTGTTTGGAAAGAAGTCTCATGAGAAGACCAGTCAAGAACCATGGAGGAATACATGTGTTCTGAAGCAGAAAGTGATTGAAAGTGAAACAAATGCCTATAAACTTCCTAACTTGTGGAATAAATATATATCCTATTATGTGCATAAACTGAAGAAATAGTAATGTAACAGTGTTTAATAAAAATGAACTTCAAAATACACATCATGTTCCATAGGAATCTACTTGCATTGATGTAAACTAGGTCAGTTACTGTAGAATGGAAAATTGCAAAATAAATCCAATCTGGAATGGGAAATTCTCAGGAGTTCACAACCTTGGATGTGGTGGAGGAGTTTCCCAAAGTAAGGGACATTGTAAACACAACCCAAACATGGAGCTCTGCTGCCCTAAAGACTTCTTGAGAAACTGGCTAAGAGGTTGGGCAATTAAATTTATATTGTTGTCTGGAGCTATAGCTTCTTTTGTAGTGAGACCATCAAAGCTGGGTGTGCATCTATGTGACCTGGAGGACATGGTATCTTATTTTATAATGAACATATGGCAGCAGTACTGAATTCCCTCTTTGTAGGTAAACTGTGGCCACTGGGGGCTAAGTGTCTCCCCATGTGGACTGTGAAGCCATTTGTTCATTCTCCATTATCATGGTGTTTCTTGCTGCTGCACTGGGAGTTTGGTATTTGCTTAACTAAATACAAGGAGTTCAACGGGGACAAGTGGTGGTGGCTACCCCTACTTCATGTGACACTTTCACAAGTTAGAATGGTATATCAACCATAGGCACCGAGGAACAGCTCTCCACACAGGCCTTGTTTGGTCCTTCATATCTGCCTACATCTTCTCCAGGGGTCATATCTGCATGGACCTTTGAGGTTCTCAGCAGGTGGAAGATCCCCTATATTCCTGTATTGTAAGACCAACTCTGTCCTGCTCTTCTGTAAAGTTAGATTGAGGGAACAGTGTATGGTTAGCATTAATAACTTGTTCAATTTGGGTTAGGAATTATTCTGAGGGATGAATAATGATATTGGGAATCTGCTATATTTATAAGAACATAGAGGTGAAATATATGTATGAAAACAGAAATCTAGGTAAGATTTGAAGCCCAGAAGGGAATTGGGCCCTTGATTGGGATACTTAGCATTGAATTACCATCAGCAGAGATTTCTTGGATAAATCAATATACAATGGCATAAGACTTTGTACCTTGGATGATTGAATTTAGAAGGGAACATCAACTCCAAAAGGGATAGTCGGTAAGATTAGAAAGATAGTCGGTAGTTTTCGGAAGAAGTGTGAGTATAGAATTCGGAAAAAAAAAAAATTTTTAGCAACAGGGTTTCGATTAGAGAGTGAATGCCAATGTCAGCACATGTGAAGAGTCATTCACAATGATGAACTAGGGAAAAAATGTAGGAAAGCAAATATCAAGGAAGACAATAGGAAATTAGGCAAAGTACAAAGTGATTGTTAGGATTACACATTTTCAACAGGATTGAGTTTGAATACATAATCTTAGGAAGAAACAAATATGTAGTCACCAAAGAATGACATTTGAGAGCATTAGGCAACCTGGACATGGATGTTTTTAGTAATCCATGTTCACTTTCCATTTAGGCTTTGTAAAATCATAAGTGTGACCTTTGCAGTTTTGTCAAGAATATTACTGTGATAAAATGTATATGTAGATCAGGTGACATGAGTATTTCTTCCACCATTTCCGGGAGCAATATTGAGAAGACGTATAAATTAGTATTGGGGGTACAAAGATGTGTACGCTGTGTCTGTGAATAGAGAGATAATGCATGAATAGACCATACTGTGAATAAATAATATAACTGGTTCCACTTTAAATAATTCATTTAATTGATATCTGAAAATATACAGGAAATCTAATATTGATATACAATCATTCATTCCAACCAGTTATACATCTAATGGTAATATTAGGTTATGGTTTATCATGAAGGGTGTGTGAGATTTTCTTCAAAAGGATTATTGAAATCGAAAATAATGTGTTTGGAAAGAAGTCTCAAAAAATTCCAGTCAAGAAACCTGGAGTAATACATGTGTTCTAAAGCAGGAAGGGATTTAAAGTGAACCAAATGCCTCTAAATTTGTGAACTTGTGGATGAAATATATATGCTATGATGGGCTAAACATGAAGAAATAGTAATGTAGCAGTGTTGAATAGAAATGAAGTTCAAAATAGACATCATGTCCCATAGGAATCTACTTGCATTGATGTTAAGCTGGGTCAGTTAAAGTAGAAATGTTAGGATTTGTATGAACCATTAACTGAAGTCAGATTTCAGTAATGGTAAACAAATATGTATTCAAGGTGGATGAATATTTCTGAGAATAATCTTCTGAAAAGTTGATTATAAATCCACATACATGAACATGAATGAATTTAGGGAGTGTATATAATACACATATATTTCATATTTTAAAAAACTTGGAGAGTCACACACACACACACACACAGACACACGCACAGACATTAAAAGTAGCAATATATATGCCAATCGCATTTCATCATGAAATATATATAATCCACATATCGAAAAATATTCATTTTGCTTAACATGGATTCATGTATAATGTTGTTCTACTAGGAAGCTGACATAGGTTGAATTTTCAGTTCCAACAGCGTTTAGGAGGAATGATCTCTACTCACAAATTTTATCTTCCAAGTCAGTAGCCTCAAAAGAAATTATGTGTGATACCAGGTAGGATTCTATATGTGCGTATAAAAACACATGTGCTGAATAGGCTGCAGAGAAAAGGAGACAGGAAGTCACATATTTGTTACCTTTAAAAACACATGTAGAACTATTTCAATTAAAAATTGACAATTTTTATAATATCTACCCTTTATCATGCAAAAGGCAAGACCTAGTATACACCATGCCTCCTCTGAACTGCTTGTATTTCTATTCTCTTTGGGTTATTTTTCTTCACCATATTAGGATTAATCGTCAAAGTCTAGTAGGGTATGGGATAGTGTCAGAGATTCAGTATTTTGGATGGAGAATAGGAAAATGAATCCAATGTGTACGTAAACATATGCTACAAAAAAATCTTCCAACTCTCATCAAGAACAATGTCTTGTCATTACCTTCGACCCTAGTAAAACACAATTAGAGGAGAAGAGTTAGAAAATCTGTGAATTCATATGTGGAATAAAATATACTCAGTAGTTCAAAAAATTGGAGGTGGTAAAGGAGTTTCCAAAAGTAAGGGAAAGGTTAAACAGTCCACACACATGGAGCTCTGCTGGCCTAAAGACATCTTGAGAAAGTCCCTCTGAGGTTGGGCACTTGAAATATATTTTGTTGTATGGAGCTTTAGCTTCCTTTGTAGTGAGACCATCAAAGATGGGTCTGCATCTATGTGACCTGGAGGACATGGTTTCTTCTTTTCCAATGAACATGAGACCGTAGTGCTGAATTCTCTCCTCCTAAGTAAACTGTGGACACTGGAACCTAAGTGTCTCCCCGTGTGAACTGTGAAGCCATTTGGTCATCCTCCACTTTTCGTGGTGTTTCTTGCTGCTACACTGGGAGTTTGGTATTTGCATCACGAAATACAAGAAGTTCAACTGGGACACAGTGCTGGAGGGAGTTCTGTCACGTGTGTATGGTCAGGGTCTGCAGGAGAATGCACCATCCAATATTCTATCTCTCATAGATTGCCCCAGTGTCCATAGCAACCTGATTTTGAACATTTACCTGAAACCAAACCATATAACAATTTGCCTTTACATATAAGGGTCTGCTGGCTGCACCTTGTGAGTCACAAGCCATTCTATATAAATGCCACATTTTTAATCCATTCATCTATTGAAGGGAATCTAGGTTGGTTCCACAGCCTTGCAATTGTGAATTGTGCTGCTATGAACATCGATTTATCAGTATCTCTGTAGCATGCTCTTTTTAGGTCTTTAGGGAATAGACCGAGAAGAGGAATAGGTCAAATGGTGGTTCCATTCCCAGCTTTCCAAGAAATCTCCATACTGCTTTCCAAATTGGCTGCACCAATTTGCAGTCCCACCAGCAATGTACAGGTGTGCCCTTTTCCCCACATCCTCGACAGCACATGTTGGCGTTTGACTTCATAATGGCTGCCGATCTTACTGCAGGGAGATGGTATCTTAGGGTGGGTTTGTTTTGCTTTTCTCTGACTGCTAGAGATGGTGAGCATTTTTTCATGTACTTATTGATTGATTGTATGTCCTCCTCTGAGAAGTGACTGTTCAGGTCATTGGCCCATTTGTTGATTGGGTTATTCGTTTTCTTATTGTTTAATTTTTTTGAGTTCTTTGTATACTCTGGATATTAGGGCTCTATCTGAAGTGTGAGGAGTAAAGATTTGTTCCAAGGATGTAGGCTCCCTATTTACCTCTCTTATTGTTTCTTTTGCTTAGAAAAATGTATTTAATTTGAGTAAGTCCCATTTGTTGATTCTAGGGATTAACTCTTGTGCTATGGGTGTCCTATTGAGAAATTTGGAGCCCGACCCCACAGTATGTAGATCGTGGCAAAAGTTTTCTTCTACCAGATGCAGTGGCTGTGATTTGATATCAACCTCCTAGATCTATTTTGAGTTAACTCTTGTGCATGGCGAGAGGAGGGGATTCAGTTTCATTTTGTTACATATGGAATTCCAGTTTTCCCAGCACCATTTGTTGAAGATGCTATCCTTCCTCCATTGCATACTTTTAGTGCCTTTATCAAATATAAGATAGCTGTAGTTTTGTGGATTTGTTTCTGTGTCCTCTATTCTGTACCACTGGTCCACCCGCCTGTTTTGGCACCAGTACCATGCTATTGTTGTTACTATTGATCTGTAGTATAGTTTGAGGTCTGGTATCGGTATACTGCCTGATTCACACATCCTGCTTAGAGCTGTTTTTGCAATTCTGGGTCTTTTATTTTTCCATAAGAATTTCATAATTGTTTTATCTATTTCTACAAGAAATGACGTTGGGATTTTGATTGGCATTGCATTAAACCTATAGAGAACTTTTGGTAATATAGTCATTTTGATGATGTTAGTTATGCTTATCCATGAACAGGGTATATTTTTCCATCTTCTAAGATTTTCTTCTATTTCTCTCTTTAGGGTCTGTAGTTTTCATTGTATAAGTCTTTCAACTCTTTTGTTAGGTTGATTCCCAAGTATTTTATTTATTTTTTTGAGGATATTGTGAATGGAGTGATTGTCCTCATTTCCATTTCAGAGGATTTGTCGCTGATATACAAAAATGCCTTTGATTTATGCGTGGTGATTTAATATCCTGCCACTTTGCTGAATTCATTTATTACCTCTAATAGTTTCTTTGTAGACCCTTTTGGGTCTGCTAGGTATAGAATCATGTCTTTTGCAAATAGCGATAATTGGAGTTCTTCTTTTCCTATTTTTATGCCTTTAATTTCTTTAGTCTTTCTAATTGCTCTGGCCAGTGTTTCGATAACTATGTTGAACAGAAGGGGTGAGAGAGGGCATCATTGTCTTGCTCCAGATTTTAGGGGGAATGCCTTCAATTGTTCTCCATTCAGAATGATGCTAGCCTGAGGCTTAGCATAGATTGCTTTTACAATATTGAGGTATGATCCTGTTATCCCTAGTTTTTCTAGTGTTTTGAACGTAAAGTGATGCTGTACCTTGTCGAATGCTTTTTCCGCATCTCTCGAGATGATCATATGGTTCTTATTTTTAAGTCTATTGATGTGATGAATAGCATTTATTGATTTCCGTATATTGTACCAGCCTTGCATCCCAGGAATGAATCCTACTTGATCATGGAGCACATTTTTTTGTATATATGTTTTTGTGTCTGATTCGCCAGAATTTTTTTGAGGATTTTTGCATTTTTCCTGAAATACATTGAAAAGTATTGGTTTTTGTTCTTCTTTAAAGGTTTTGTATAATTCTGCTCTATACCCATCCGGTCCTGGGCTTTTCTTAGTTGGTAGTATTTTGATGGTTTCTTCTATTTCCTCAATTGATATTGGACTGTTTAGGTTGTCTATATCCTCCTGACTCAATCTGGGCACATCATATGACTTAAGAAATTTATCAATGCCTTCACTATATTCTACTTTATTGGAGTATATTAATTCAAAATAATTTCTGATTTTCTTCTGTATTTCTGAAGTGTCTCTTGTTATATTTCCTTTTTCATTTCATATGCTAGTAATTTGAGTTCTCTCTCTTCTTCTGTTTGTTAGCATGGCTAAGGGTCTGTCGATTTTATTTATTTTTTCAAAAAACCAATGTATTGTTTTGTCAATTTTTTCAATTGTTTCTTTTGTTTCTATTTCATTAATTTCTTCTCTGATTTTAATTATTTCTTGCCTTCTACTTCTTTTGCTGTTGTTTGCTCTTGTTTTTCTAAGATTTTGAGATGAAGTATGAGATCATTTATTTGTTGGTTTTTTCTTTTTCTAAGGATTGAACTCCAAGCAATGAATTTTCCTCTTGGAACTGCTTTCAATGTGTCCCATAGATTCCGATATATTGTGTCTGTGTTTTCATTTATCTCTAAGAATTTTTTAATTTCCTCCTTGATGTCTTCTATAACCCATTGATCATTCAGAAACCTATTGTTTATTCTCCAAGTGATGAATGATTTTTCCTTCCTTCTTTTATCGTTGATTTTTAGTTTCATTCCATTATGATCAGATAAAATGCATGGTATTATCTCTACTGCTTTTTATTGTCTAAGAATTGCCCTGTGACATAATATATGATGTATGTTTGAGAAGGATCCTTGTTCTGCTGAGAAAAAAGTGTAACTTCTTGATGATGGGTTGTATATTGTATATATGTCAATTAAGTCTAGGTTATTGGGTTATTGAGTTCTATAGTTTCCTTATTCAACTTTTGTTTGGAAGATCTGTCCAGTGGTGAGAGAGGTGTGTTCATGTCTCCCATGATTACTGTATTGTGGTCTATTAGACTCTTGAAATTGAGAAGAGTTTGTTTGATGAACAAAGCTGCACCATTGTTTGGGGCATATATATTTATGATTGTTATGTCTTGTTGGTGTATGGTTCCCTTGAGTAGTATGTAGTGTCCTTCTTTATCCCTTTTGATTAACTTTGGCTTGAAATCTATTTTATTTGATATGAGTATGGACACTCCTGCTTGTTTCCGAAGTTCATAAGAGTGATATGATTTTTCCAAGTATCACCCTCAGTCTATGTATGTCTTTTCCTATAAAATGCGTCTCCTGTAGGCAGCATTTTGTTGGTTCTTGTTTTGTGATCCATTCTACTAGCCTGTGTCTCTTAATTGGTGAGTTTAAGCCATTAAGATTTTTGGTTATTATTGAGATATGGGTTGTTCTTCCAGCCATATTTGTTTATTTATGTTACTAAACATAGTTTGTTTTCCTCTTTGATTATTTTCCCCCCTTTAATGTCCTACCTCCCACTGTTGGTTTTCATTGGTATTTTCCATTTCCACTTCCTGTAATGTTTTGCCGAGGATGTTTTGAAGAGATGGTTTTCTAGCTGCAAATTCTTTTCACTTTTGTTTATCGTGGAAGGTTTTAATTTCATCTTCCATCTGAAGCTTAATTTCGCTGGATAAATGATTCTTGGTTGGAACCCATTTTCTTTCAGTGTTTGAAATATGTTATTAAAGGATCTTCTAGCTTTCAAAGCCTGTGTTGAAAGATCAGCTGTTATCTTGGTTCGTTTACCACTAACTATAATCTGCTTCCTTTCTCTTGTAGCTTTTAAAATTCTCTCCTTATTCTGTATGTTGGGTATCTTCATTACAATGTGTCTAGGTGTGGATCTCTTATGATTTTGCACGTTCGGCGTCCAGTAGACTTTTAGCATTTGGGATTTTGTCTCATTCTTCAAGTCTAGGAATTTTTCTCGTATTATTTTATTGAATAGTTTGCTCACTCCTTTGGTTTGGACCTCTATACTTTTCTGTATCCCAATGACTCTTATGTTTAGTCTCTTTATGTTATCCCATATTTCTTGCACGTTTGCTCATGGTTTCTTAACAGTCTTGCTGAGCTGTATATGTTCTTTTTGAGTTGAAATACTTTGTCTTCATTGTCTGATGTTCTATCTTCTAAGTATTCTGCTCTGATGGTAGTATTCTCAATTGAGTTTTTAAGATGGTTCATTACTTCCTGCGTTTCTAAGATTTCAGTTTGTTTGTTTTTTATAACCTCTATCTCCCTGTATAGTTGATCTTTGCTACTTGGATTTTTTTATGTAATTCATTGTCGAAGTGATCTTTCATTGTCTGATTTTTGCTGTCTAATGTCTTCCTTGAGATTCCAGATCACCTGAAACATGTATATCCTGAATTCTTTATCTGACATTCCATATGCTGCATCTATTACCTCTTCTAAAGTTGAGTTGACCTGCATTGCTTGTGGTCCTTTCTTTCCTTGTCTTTTCATACAGCTTGCATTTCTTTCTGCTTGGTGAAACTGTTGTGTTTTTGAAATTTCCCCCCTATATATTTATATTGCTCTTGTATAGTGGAAAAGTCTCCATTGCAGGTGCGGTTGGCGGCTGTGCTGCTTCTCCAATTGGGGTGATCTGTCTACCATGCTGACCGGCCGCTGGGCCTTTTCTGCCGGTCGGTCGTACGTCTGCCTACCTTGCAGGCATGGGTGTCGGCTCTGCTCTGTCCCTACTCCAATTGGGTTGACGTGACTACCACGCTGGTGGGTCGCTGGGCCTGTTCCAGGCACAGGCGGCAGCTCTGCTCTGTACCTCTGGCTTGATGACTAAGTGAGAGAGACTCAGATGTTTGTGACTCACTTTCTTTACCAGGAGACCAACTATTTCTCTCGCCGCTGGTATCGATGAAGTTATCTCCTCCACCGCTTTGTGATCACATCAGATCTCTTCCATGTTGGTATCCCATGTAAATGGCAGCATTTCATTCCGTTTTCTGGGTGACCAAAGCAACGGGTGAGTCCTGACCGGCCCTCACAAGCCCCGTCTCAATCCTGTCGCCACTGTCTATGAAGGCTCAGTTGGCATTTACCTCTACAGTATTCAGCAGGACCCAGACCAAGAAACAGTTTCCGCAGGTTCTTTAGCCCTGGGCCAGAGCAGTTCCAGGACTCAGAATTCAGCCGCTCCGGGCTCGGTGTATGTTCTGATAGGAGCAGGATCCAAGAAGCAATTTTCGTGGGTTCTTTAGCACTGACCCTGAGTAATTTGTCTGCAAGATGAAGGCGAATGGCAGCCTGAAATTACCTATTCTGTATCTGAATGAGCTGTGATCAGTCGAAAACAGGGATGGTGACGTCAGCTCTCCAAGATGGTGACCGGATCTTCCTCTGTGGTCTCACTGGTGTGGAAAACCGAATTGGACCGCTTCCTTCCCCCATTTCAAACCAGAATTCAGCACTGAGCACAGTGATTGCACAGATGGCAGGACCCCGCATAATCCAGAGACTGTATCTTTGTGTTGCTCTCTCGTCGTTTCCCAGCGCGCATTGCAGACACTGGCCGTGGGGCGATTTGCTAAATAAGCAGCGTGACGCTCCGTGAGGACAAATCGCTGGCGTTTGAGTCCCCGTAGCTGGTCCTTGTGCAATGGAAATCCTTCCTGTAGGTTTTGGAGCACACCAATTTTCCTGCAAATTTCTAATAAGATAGATTTTAGCCATTCTAACTCGTCCTTCTCCTGCAAAGTGACGCGGTACAGGGGGGTAATGAACTCTCATCGCCTACATAATATGATCCCCTGAAGTTAGTTTTCAGTACTAGGAAACAAACATGTATTTCAGGTGGAAAAATATTTCTGAGAATAATCTTCTCAAACGTTGATTATAAATCCAAATACATGAATATGAATGAATTTAGTTAGTGTATAATAAGACACATATATTTTATATTTTGAATAATCAGCAGAGTGAATATATATATATATACACACACACACACACACACACACACACACACACACGTAAATACAGACATTACAAAGTAGCATTATGTATGACAATCGAAATTCACCATGAAATATATATCATCCACAGATCCAAAAATATTGATTTTTCTAAATATGGATTTATGTTGTTCAACTAGGAAGCTCACCCATAGGTTGAATTTTCAGTTCCAACAGCATTTAGAAGAAGTGTTTTCTTCTAACAATTTGTATTTGCAAAGTCAGTTACCTCACAAATATGTACGTGTGATACCATGTAGTATTCTATATGTGCATATAAAAATGCATGTGCTGAATAGGCTACAGAGAAAAGGAGACAGGAATTCACATATTTGTTAAATTTAAAAACACATAGAGAACTATTTTAACTACAAATTGACAAGATTTATAACACCAACACTTTATCATGCAAAAGGAAAGTACAACTATACACCATGCCTCCTCTGAACTGGTTGTATTTCTATTCTGTGTGGGTTATTTTACTCCATCATATTAGGATTCGTATTCAGAGTCTAGTAGGTTATGGGTTAGTGTCAGGGATTCAGTATTTCGAATTGAAAATAGGAAAATAAATTCAATATTTATGCAATTATGTGCTACAAAAAAATGTTCCCACTCTCATCCAGAACAATGCCTTGACATCATCTTCGCTTAAAGTAAGACACAATTAGAGGACATGATTTACAAAAATCTGTGAATACATATCTGCAATGGAATATGCTCAGGAGTTCATATACTTGGAGGTGGTATAGGAGTTTCCAAAAGTAAGGGACAGGGTAAACACTCCACAAACATGGAGCTCTGCTGGCCTAAAGACTTTTGAGAAACTGCCTCTGAGTTTGGGCACTTGAAATATATGTTGCTGTCAGGAGATTTAGCTTCCATTCTAGTTAGACCATCATAACTGGGTCTGCATCTATGTGACCTGGAGGACATTGTTTCTTATTTCCCAATGAACATGAGGCACCAGTGCTGAATTTTCTCTTTGTAGGTAAACTGTAGCCACTGCACGCTAAGTGTCTCCTCGTGTTTACTGTAAAGCCATTTTTTCATCCTCCACTTTTTGTGGTGTTTCTTGCTGCTGCACTGGGAGTTTGGTATTTGTTTCTTGAAATACAAGGAGTTCCACTGGAACAAAGTGCTGGAGGGAATTCTGTCACATGTGGTGGGTCAGGGTCTGCAGGAGAATGCACCAAGCAAGCTTCTTTCCCACAGAGCTTGCCCCATTGACCATAGCAACCTGATTCTGAACATTGCCCTGAAACCTCTCCATATAACAAGATGTTTTTACATACAATGGTCTGCTGGATGCAAAATGTCAGTCACAAGCCATTTGGAAGCCAATGGCAGATAAACATGACCTCAACACAGATGTTATTTCAGGCACCTCCCCACCACTGCTAGACTGCTAGAGAACTTCTAGTCAAAAAGGGATAGTTGGAATTATTAGAAAGATATTCAGTTTCAGAAAGAAGAGTGAGTATAGGTTTTGGACAAAAAGTTCTCTAGCAATAGGGTTTCGGATAGAGAGTGAATTTAAATGTGAGCACATGTGAAGAGTCAGTCACAATGATGAACTGGGGAAAATATGTCGGTAAGCAGATATCAATAGAGACATTAAGAAATCAGGAAAAGTATAAAGTGAGTGATAGGATTAGATGTTTTCAACAGGGTTGAGTTTGAATATATAATCTTAGGAAGAAAAAAATATGTTGTCACAAATAGGATTGACATTTGAGAACATTAGGCAACATGGACATGGAGGTTTTTAGTAATCCATGCTCACTTTCAATTTAGGCTTTGGTACAATCATAAGTTTGACCTTTGCATTTTGGGTCCCGAATATTACTATGATAAAATGTATATGTAGATTGGGTGACATAAGTATTTCTTAAACCATTTCTGGGAGAAATATTTTGAAGATGTATAAATTATTATTGGCGGTACAATGATTTGTCCTCTGTGTCTATGAATATAGAATTAATGCATGAATTGACAATACTGTGAATAAATAATATAACTGTTTCCACTTTAAATAATGGATTGAATTGATATGTGAAAATATACACAAAAACTTATATTGATATACAATCATTCATTCAAACCAGTTACACATCTAATTGTATAATTGCGTTATGTTTTATTATAAAGATTGTGTGAGATTTGCTTCAAAAGTGATTATGGAAATCGAAAATAATGTGTTTGGAAAGAAATCTCATTAAAACACCAGTCAAGAAACCTGGAGAAATACATGTGTTCTGAAGCAGGAAGTGATTGAAAGTGAAACAAATGCCTATAAATTTGTGAATTTGTGGATGAAATACATATCCTATGCTGTGCATAAACTGAAGAAATATTAACGAACCAATGTTGAATAAAAATGAACATCAAAATACACACCATGTCCCATAGGAATCTAATTGCATTGATGTTAAACTGGGTCAATTACTGTAGAAATATTAGTATTTGTATGCACCATTAACTGAAGTTAGTTTTAAGTACTAGGAAACAAATATGTAGTTCAGGTGAATGAATATTTCTGAGAATAATCTTGTGAAATTTTTATTATAAATCCACATACATGAACATGAATGAATTTCGGTAGTGTATTTAAGACACATATATTTCATATTTTGAAAAATCTTGAGAGTGTATATATATATATAAAAACACACACCCAAAACACACACAGAGATATTAAAAATACCAATATATAAGCCAATCAATATTCATCATAAAATATATAACATCCACAGATGCAAAATTATTTATTGTACTGAGCATGGATTTATGTACAATGTTGTTCTCCTAGGAAGCTCACACATAGGTTGAATTTTCAGTTCCAACTGCTTTTAGGAGGAGTGATCTTTTCTCACAATATGTATCTCCAAGTCAGCCAAGTCACAAAAATGTACGTGTGATACCAGGTAGGATTCTATATGTGCATATAAAAATACATGTGCTGAATAGGCTACAGAGAAAGGGAGACAGGAATTCACGTATTTGTTAACTACAAAAACCCATGGTGAACTATTTTAATTAAAAATTGACTAGATTTATAACACCTACACTTTATCATGCAAAAGGCAAATCCAACTATACACCATGCCTCCTCTGAACTGTTTGTATTTCACTTCTGTTTGCATTATTTCTCTCCACCATATTAGGGTTAGTAGTCAGAGTCTAGTAGGGTATGGGTTACTGTCAGGGATTCAGTATTTTGAATGTAAAATAGGAAAATGAATCAAATGTGTATGCAAATATGTGCTACACAAAATCTTCCTACTCTCATTCACAACAATACCTTGACACTATCTTTGCCCCAAGTAAGACAAAATAAAAGAAGATTTAGAAAATCTATGAATACATATCAGGAATGGAACATGGTTATGAGTTCACAATATTGGAGGTGGTAGAGGAGTTTCCAAAAGTAAGGGACAGGGTAAATACTGCACAAATATGGAGATCTGCCAGCCTAAAGACTTCTGGAGAACCTGCCTCTGAGGTTGGCCACTTGAAGTATATGTTGTAGTCAGGACGTATGGCTTCCTTTCTAGTGAGACCACCAAAGCTGGGTCTCCATCTATGTGACCTGCAGAACATGGTTTCTTATTTTCCAAAGAACGTGAGGCAGCAAGGCTAAATTCTCTCTTTCTAAGTAAACTCTTGCCACTGAAGGCTAAGTGTGGCCCCGTGTGGACTGTGAAGCCATTTGGTCATCCTCCACTTTTCATGGTGTTCTTGCTTCTGCACTGGGAGTTTGGTATTGGCTTCAGGAAATACAAGGAATTCAACTGGGTCACAGTGCTGGAGGGAGATCTGTCACGTGTTTTGCGTCAGGGTCTGCAGGAGAATGCACCAACCAGGCTTCTATCCCACATAGCTTGCCCCCTTGACCATAGCAACCTGATTCTGAACATTGCCCTGAAACCTCTCCATTCAACGAGATGCCTTTACATACAAGGGTCTGCTGGCTGCACCATGTCAGTTACAAGCCTTTTGGAAGATCCACATGACCCCACCACAGAAGTTTTATCACAGACCTGCAAAACACTGCTCTAGGCCCACTACTCAGCAGACTTTAACTTATTTGCATCACTGTTCTACACCATTTTCATGAAACCCAGTCAATCAAGGCACTGTCTGGTACACTCATGATCAGCAACAGGAAATCCAAAGTGTATCCAGTGTCACCTGGTGATGGGAATTTCAAATTTTTATGATGTTTATCTAGCTATTTTTCAAGGATGAGGTTGGAGGCACTGTGGGATTTAATTCATTCTGGAAACATTAAAAGGTGAGAAAGCCCATTTCAATGAAAGATCTGGAGAACTCTCACAGGCAAGACTTCCCAAAGAGTGGCCAAAAGATGAAATGAAGCCAGGCCCATTGAAGTCTACAATGTGAGGTCCATGTGTGTTTTTACTCTCAACTATGGCTGTCAAGTCTTTCAGAATAAAACCATGTGATATTCTGGCTCAGATTCCCAGTGCTCTCTGGGAAGCCCCCTGGGCCTAGATCTCAGTTTCCAAAGGCCACTACCATGCGAGGCCTCCAAAAATCCCAACACAATTCATGGCAATACATCTCTGCAGTCATTTCCAGAACTCAGTCTCTAAGAAGACTCACACCAGAGTTCAAGCCAAGGTGGACCCAGTCATCTCTTCCATCAGCCAAAAAAATGACCACAATTAAAACCAAAACACTCCCACATGGCTCTCAACTACTTCCACATAGACACTCATAACCTCTGGCTGGAAGTTTCCATGACGGGTGCAGCTGAAGACAGTATCCAAAATATGCTCCCTACCCTCATTTGTCTAAAGTCAGGGTGGCTTGACAACCTATCTGTGAACAAGGAGTGATCAATTAGGCCTGCCATTAATACTGCTCTGTTTCTCTAATTTGAGCCTTATGTCTGTGAGGTTTAGATTCTTTATGTGAATTGGAGTCATGAGAAAATCCAAGCACCTATGGACTTGCCTCTGCAGGGCTTTGAAAAACTTTTTGAACCAAAGGATACCTATTCTCACTTGATGGAAGTCAGGAACCTTACAGAGGAAGGCGAGAGACTTCATCCACAAGACTGCTCTTTTTCCATTTTGGTTTTGGATGCACACATGAGATCTTTCCTTAGATTCATCAGGTGGTGAGAATCTAAGTCACAGCCTCACACAGGGCCAAGAGGCTGATTCAGACACATCCCTTTCCACGGCAATTAAGCAAAGAGCCACAGGTGATGCTCATTATTTTCCATTAGAAAACTGTTTTCTTCAGGCTTCACAAAGGGGTGGACTGAGGCAAAGCCATTCCAGACATTCAGGGCAACGGAACAATAGGTAAACAAAAGGCCCAAATCAGTGTTTCTCCACTGACACTTAACTGGTCACACTGATATCTGAGTTTTCTGAGTTCCTCTCCATTCCCTTCAGCTATCCAGTACAAGGCCATGTTATAGAGTTTGGAGGTGGTACATATCTTTTACACAAAACCATGAGACTATTCTTGAGAGTGGCCAGAATTCAGGAAGAAAACAGGAACTTAGGAAGATAGCAGGTGTTGTCCATTCATAAGGAAAGCCATAGTCCATTCATAAATTTGGCAGGATGAATGCTGAGAAGCTTTATACTAGACAGAACAATTCCATTGATGCATTCTCTTTTCTAATGTCTATAACCACAGACACAGTGGAATACACAAACCCACAACCACACCCACAAAGGCAACTCTTTCTTCCAAGTTGGTCTGTGACTATCCAGAGTGTCCTCTGACTGGTGGGCCATACTATGTTCCCCAAAATTGCTTGTCCTGTCTCAAATCTGCTTTCCTTTGCTAACTCTGTGAAGTAGTCAGGAGTCAGCGGTGAGCCAATACCTGCTTTATCAGGAAAGAACCATCTTCAGAGCTTCCCTGGCATTTGGCCATCCTCACATCAGTAGGTAAGTGCCGCAGCCCGGCTGGCTGGGCAAAATAAACGGGGGGGTGACGAACAACTTTTGTAGACTGATGCAGCAGGAGTGGAAGCCGTTTATTGTTGAATAAGAGCGGTATTTATACATTTTACACAGCCTATCTAATTAGCATGAAATAGGTACAGCAGTCAAACAATTAGGAATCTCCACACTTAATGGCTCGCTTTTGTTACTTCACAAACCACTCCCTCTGGCATTTTGCCAGGCGCCATCCAGACTTGTTTACAGACTCTAACATTTCTCTGGCAAAATAACAGGTGCCAATCTGACTTGTTTACAGACCTTAACAGGTAAGAAGAAAGACTGACTCTGTCTTTGGTAAATTTAAACAAGTGAGACCACTGGGACTGGGATTGGTAATGGCTCTGGGTGCCTGGCTTCCTGGATCCCAAGTTCAGAGACTTTCATCATCAAGGAAGTGAGGTGTGGTCACTTGTTTCAGGAACTGAATGAGGTAACTGCCTTGGCAACCACTTTGTCCTAACAGTTGCTTCCAAGGGTCCCATGAGATGGAGGCTGCCCCTACTTCCTGTGACACTTTCATATGTTAGAATGGTATATCAACCATACGCACCTGGGAAGTGCTTTCCACACAGGCCTGGTTTGGTCTACTCTACATTAAGAAGAGTGAGGCTGATTCAGACACATTCCTTCATCCTACCAGGTTCTTTGCCATGGAGATGTCTTTTGCTCTCTCAGGTCCTTCATAGCTGCCTACATCTTCTCCAGAGATCATTTCTGCATGTACCTTTGATGTTCACAGCAGGTGGAAGATCCCATACATTCCTGTATTGTAAGACCAACACTGTCGCTGCTCTTCAGTAAAGTTAGATTGAGGGAACAGTGTATGATTAGTGTTATTAACATGTTCGATATGGGTTAGGAACCATTCTGCTGGATGAATAATGGTATTGGGAACCTGTGATATTTATAAGAATATAGAGGTGAAATATATGTACAAAAACAGAAATCTAAGTAAGATTTGCAGCCCAGAACTTCATTTGTCCCTTGATTGGGATACTTAGCGTTGAATTACGTTCTGCACAGATGTTTCAGATAAATTGATATACAATGGCATAGGACCTTTTACCTTGGATGATTGAATGTAGAAGAGAACATCCAGTCAAAAAGTGATAGTCGGTAGGATTAGGAAGATAGTCGGTCGGTTTAGGAAGAAGAATGAGTGTAGGATTTGGAACAAAAGTTCTTTAGAAGTAGGGTATCGCTAAGAGAGTGAATGTAAATATCAGCACATGTGACGAGAAAGTCACAATGATTAACTGGGGAAAATATGTAGGAAAGCAAATATCAATAGAGACATTACAAAATCAGGCAAAGTATAAAGTGAGTGACAGGATTAGACATTTTCAACATGGTTGAGTTTGAATATATAATCTTTGGAAGAAACAAATATGTAGTCACCAATAGGATTTTCATTTGAGAGCATTAGGCAACCTGGACATGGATGATTTTAGTAATCCATGTTCACTTTCCATTTAGGTTTTGTACAATCATAAGTGTGACCTTTGCTTTTTGTGTCCAGAACATTACTGTGATAAAATGTATATGTAGATCAGGTGACATGGGTATTTCTTCCACCATTTCTGGGAGCTATATTTTGAGGACGTATAAATTAGTATTGGGGGTACAAAGAGGTGTACCTGTGTCTATGAATATAGAGATAATTCGTGAATAGACTGTACTGTGAATAAATAATATAACTGGTTCCACTTTAAATAATGGATTGAATTGATATCTGAAACTAAGTAAGAAATCTTATATTGATATACAACCATTCATTCCAACTAGTTATACATCTAATGGTAATATTAGTGTTATGGTTTATTGTGACGGGTTTGTGAGTTTTGCTTCAAATGTGATAATGGAAATCGAAAATAATGTGTTTGGAAAGAAGTCTCATGAAAAGAGCAGTTATGAAACATGGAGGAATACATGTGTTCTCAAGCAGGAAGTGATTGAAAGTGAAACAAATGCCTATAAATTTGCGAAATTTTGATGAAACATATATGCTATGATGTGCATAAACTAAAGAAATAGTAATGTACCAGTGTTGAATAAAAGTGAACGTCAAAATGCACATCATGTCTCATAGGAGTCTATTTGCATTGATTTTCAACTGGGTCAGTTACTGTAGAAATATTAGGATTTGGGGGGGAATTAATAATACAATTTATTTTAGCACTAGCATGCCACAGAATGTAGAGGAAAGATCAATGGATTTTTAGTTATAGCACTAATAATCTAACATTTAGTGACTATTTTGGATAGTCTAGAAATTACATAAGGCTATGTAACATAATTTTTTTTTATTTAACATTCATCAAAGCTTGGAATTTTCGTAATATTTCTTCTTTTTTCTTTTTTCAGTTGTTGATTGACCTTCATTTTGTTTATTTGTATGTGGTGCTGAGAATAGAACCATGTGCCTCACACATGCTAGAAAACCATGTTACCTCTGAGCCACAAACCCAGCCCCTCCACTTCTATCTTAACATCATACACTCATGTCCCTCTTCTTTACTCACTTTCTTCCTCATTTTCCCCCTTCTCTCCCTTCCTTTTTGGTTTCCACTCCATATCTATTTTTCTCTCATGTCATTACAAACAGTAGTATGCTATGAAATTTAAATTTAAGACTGTTTTTTATAGTCATTCTTTTTCTTGAGAAAATTTAAAAATTATAATCACCTGATAGATATATTACAATACATTTATTATACAAATGTATCTATATTCATGTATATGCATTAAATATATTATATATATACATATATATTTAAAAGTACTTTGATTTTCCTGTTAGAAATAATATAGACCAAGTCTTTCTTAATTCTCAATTCTTCCATAATTAACATCTTACAGTGAAAATCAAATAAACATATTTAAGTAAACAGGTATCATTCTTATTTATCAATACTGATAATTTAAGGTTTTATATCACATTAAGCTTAATGTGGCATATTAACTCTTATGAATTAGAGAAATTTTATTTGAAAAAACTATTATTTAAGGACATATGCACTGACATTTTAAATGGCTTTCTTGTGATTTCAATTTCTATCAATTGTGTATTAATTGCCAAATACTTATTTTAGTACTTTTCATGTTCATAATTGATATAAAGTCAATTGTTTAATTCTTCTTGTAAGTAGTTACTTATTACAGTAGGGACATTATTAATAATACTACATCTTTATAAGAAAAATGGTACAAATTTATTTTCATGCAAAATTAAGAATAATTGCATGCTCTAGATGTTTGATTGTTGATACATATAACAAAGAGCTTTTGATGAGTCTCTTCCCCAGTAAAACATAAAATGCAAAGATATAGTTAGGTGTGTATGTCCAAATAAAGATAAGAAAAAATACACATTATCAGCTAGAAACTATTAAATAAAAGATGAAAAGAACAATCCAACACATTGTACGAACTTGTCAGATGAGGTAGTATTCTGGAAGAATAGCCTAAGACTAGACCTTGTCCATGACAAAATATTCACGAAAAAAAAATGAAATATGAAAAGTGTAGAAAATGCTATGAATTTTTCATGAAGTTAGGTGAATTATCCTTTAATCTCAATTTATGTGCATTTTCTGGTAAAATAAATTTGTGATATTTACAACTTCACAAAACAAAGTTTCTGCATAGCAAAATGAATACATCTGAACCCATTTTTAGCTGATTTCTTCCCACTAAATTTTAAACCTTTATTTATTTATTTATTTTGGTTGTTCAAAACATTACAAAGCTCAAGATATATCATCTTTCATACATTTGACTCAATTGGGTTATGAACTCTCATTTTTTCCCCAAATACGAATTGTAGAATCACATCGGTTACACATTCACATTTTTACATAATGGCATATTAGTGACTATTGTATTAGGCTACCTTTCCTATCCCCTACTATCCACCCTCTCCTCCCCTCCCATCTTCCCTCTCTACCTCATCTGCTATTGTTCAATTCTCTCCATTGTTTTCCCCCCACTTCCACTCACAACATCTTATATGCAATTTTGTGTAACATTGAGGGTTTCCTACAATTTTCATAAGCTTTCCCTTCTCTCTCCCTTTCTCTCCCCCCATTCGTCTTGGTTTAATGTTAATCTTTTCCTCATGCTCTTCCTCCCTGTTCTGTTCTTATTTGCTCTCTTTATATCAGAGAAGACATTTGGCATTTGTTTTTTAAGGATTGGTTAGCTTCGCTGAGCATAATATGCTCTAATGCCATCCATTTCCCTGCAAATTCTAAGATTTTGTCATTTTTTGTGCTGTGTAATACTCCATTGTGTATAGATGCCACATTTTTTTTTATCCATTAATCTATTGAAGGGCATCTAAGTTGGTTCCACAGTCTAGCTATTGTGAATTGTGCTGCTATGATCATTGATGTGGCAGTATCCCTATAGTACGCTCTTTTAAGATCCTCAGGGAACAGTCCAAGAAGGGTGATAGCTGGGTCAAATGGTGGATCCATTTCCAGCTCTCCCAGGAATATCCATACTTCTTTCAAAATTGGCCTCACCAATTTGCAGTCCCACCAGCAGTGTACAAGTGTATCCTTTTCCCCACATCCTCGCCAACACTTATTGTTGTTTGACTTCATAATGGCTGCTGATCTTACTGTAGTCAGATGGTATCTTAGGGTGGTTTTGATTTGCATTTCTCAGACTGCTAGAGATGGTGAACATTTTTTCATGTAGTTGTTGATTGATTGTATGTCCTCCTCTGTGAAGTGTCTGTTTAGGTCCTTGGCCCATTTGTTGATTGGGTTATTTGTTATCTTATTGTTTAATATTTTGAGTTCTTTGTATATTCTGGATATTAGGGCTCTATCTGAAGTGTGAGGGGTAAAAATTTGTTCCCAGGATGTAGGCTCTCTATTTACCTCTCTTATTGTTTCTCTTCTTGAGAAAAAACTTTTTAGTTTAAGTAAGTCCCATTTGTTTATTCTTGTTATTAACTCTTGGGCTATTGATGTCTTATTAAAGAATTTGGAGTCCGACCCCACAGTATATAGATCGTAGGCAACTTTTTCTTCTATGAGACGCAGTGTCTCTGATTTGATATCTAGCTCCTTGATCTATTTTGAGTTAACTTTTGTGCATGGTGAGAGAACGGGATTCAGTTTCATTTTGTTGCACATGGATTTCTAATTTTCCCTGCACCATTTGTTGAAGATGCTATCCTTCATCCATTGCATGTTTATAGCCACTTTATCAAATATAAGAAAGTTGTAATTTTGTGGATTGGTTTCTCTGTCCTCTATTCTATACCATTGGTCCACCTGCCTGTTTTGGTACCAGTACCACACTGTTTTTGTTACTCTTGCTGTGTAGTAAAGTTTGAACTCTGGTATCGATATACCTCCCGATTCACACTTCCTGCTTAGAATTCCTTTTGCTATTCTGTGTCTTTTGTTTTTCCATATGAATTTCATGATTGCTTTATCATTTCTACAAGAAATGCCGTTGGGATTTTGATTGGCATTGGTTTAAACCTGTAGAGAACTTTGGGTAATTTCGCCATTTTGATGAATTTAGTTCTGCCTATCCATGAACAGGGTACATTTTTCCGTCTTCTAAGATCTTTTTCTATCTCTCTCTTTAGGGTTTTGTGGTTTTCACCTCTTTTGTTAGGTTGATTTCCAAGTATCTTATTTTTTTTGAGGATATTTTGAATGGAGTGGTTTTCCTCATTTCCATTTCAGAAGTTTTGTTGCTGATATACAGGAATGCCTTTGATTTATGTGTGTTGGTTTTATATCCTTCATTTATTAACTCTAGCAGTTTCTTTGTAGACCCTTTTGGGTCTGTTAAATATATTACCATGTCATCCACAAATAGCGATAATTCAAGTTCTTCTTTTCCTATTTTTATGCCATTAATTTCTTTTGTCTGTCTAATTGCTCTGGCTAGTATTTCAAGAACGAAATTGAATAGAAGTGGTGATAGAGGGCATCCCTGTCTTGTTCCAGATTTTAGAGGGAATGCCTTCAGTTTTCTCCATTTAGGATGATCCTAGCCTGAGGTTTAGCATTTATAGCTTTTACAATGTTGAGGTAAGTTCCTGTTATCCCTAGTTTTTCTAGTGTTTTGAACATAAAGAGATGCTGAACATTGTTGAATGTTTTACTACATCTATCGAGATGATCATATGGTTCTTGTCCTTAAGTCTATTGATGTGGTGAATAGCATTTATTGATTTCCGTATATTGAACAAGCCTTGCATTCCAGGGATGAATCCTACTTGATCATGGTGCACAATTATTTTGATATGCTTTTGTATTCAATTCACACGGATTTTATTGAGAATTTTTGCATCCAAGATCATTAGAGATATTGGTCTGTAGTTTTTTTTTGAAGTGTCTTTGTCTGGTTTTGGCATCAGGGTGATTTTGGACTCTGAGAATGAATTTGGAAGAGCTCCTTATTTTTCTATTTCTTGATATAGCTTGAATAGTATTGGTATTAATTCTTCTTTGAAGGTTTTGTTGAACTCCACTGTATACCCATCAGGTCCAGGGCTTTTTTTGATTGGTAGTCTTTTGATGGTTTCTTCTATTTCTTCCTTTGTTTTTGGTCTGTTTAAATTGTGTGTGTCTTCCTGACTGAATCTGGGCAGATCGTATGACTTAAGAAATTTATCGATATTTTAACTATCTTCTATTTTATTGGAATATAGGGTTTCAAAATACTTTCTAATTATCTTCTGTATTTGTGTACTGTCTGTTGTGATATTGCCTTTTTCATTCCATATGTTAGTAATTTGAGTTCTCTCTATTTTTCTCATCCTTAGCACTGCTAAGGGCCTGTAAATCTTATTTATTTTTTCAAAGAACCAACTTTTAGTTTTATCAATTTTTTCAATGTTTTTTTTTGTTTCAATTTCGTTGATTTCTGCTCTAATTTTAATTATTTCTTGTCTTCTACTACATTTGCTGTTGTTTTGCTCTTCCTTTTCTAGGTTTTTGATGTGTACTGTGAGTTTATTTATTTGTTGTTTTATCTTTTTTTGAGGAAAGAACTCCAAGAAATGAATTTCCCTCTTAAAACTGCCTTCTTTGTGTCCCATAGATTCCAGTATGTTGTGTCTGTATTGTCATTTTATTCTAAGAATTTTTTTATCTACTCCTTTATGTCTTCTGTAACCCATTGATCATTCAGTAGAATATTGTTCATTTTACATGTGATGTAGGATTTTTCCTTCCTTCTTTTCTCATTGATTTCCAGTTTCATTCCATTATGATCAGATATGGTGCATGGTATTATTTCCAGGCCTTTATATTTACTAAGAGTTGCGCAATGGCATAATATATGGTCTAACTTGGAGTAGGATCCATGTGCTGCTGAGAATAAAGTGTATCCACTTGATGATGGTTGATATATTCTATATATGTCGGTTAAGTCAAGGTTATTGATTGTGCTGTTGAATTCTATAGTTTCTTTATTCAGTTTTTTATAGAGGATCTGTCTAATGGCGAGAGCGGTGTGTTGAAGTCACCCATAATTATTGTGTTGTAGTCTATTTTACTCTTGAACTTGAGGCGAGTTTGTTTTATGAGCGTTGCAGCTCAATTGTTTGGTGCATACCAATTGATAATTGTTATGTCTTGTTGGTGGATGGTTCCTTTTAACAATATATAGTGTCTTATTTTATCCCTTTTGATTAACGTAGGTTTGAAGTTGATTTTATATGATATGAGTATGGCCACTCCTGCTTGCTTCCGAGGGCCATGTGAGTGGTATGATTTTTCCCAACCTTTCACTTTCAGCCTGTGTATGTCTTTACCTATCAAAAGAGTCTCCTGAAGCAGCATATTGTTGGATTTTTTTTTTTTTGATCCAGGTTACTAGCCTATGTCTCTTGATTGGTGAGTTTAGATTTTTAACATTTAAGGTTACAATTGAAATATGATATGTACTTCCAGTCATGTTTATTTATTTATTTATTTTAATTTGGGTAGTTTTTACTTTTTGGTTATTTTCTTACCCCTTTACTGAGATACCTCCCGCTGTTAGTTTTGGGCACTATTTTTCAATTCATCTTCTTTTAGTATTTTGCTCAAAATGCTTTGCAGTGCTGGTGTTCTGTCTGCGAATTATTTTAGCTTTTGTTTATCAGGAAAGACTTAATTTCCTTTTCAAATCTGAAGCTTAATTTTGTTTTCTTGGTTGGAATCCATTATTTTTCAGTGTTTGAAATACATTGTTCAAAGATCTTCTCGCTTTCAAAGTCGGTGATGAAAAATCAATTGTTAACCTAATTGGTTTACCCCTGAATGTCATCTGCCTACTTTCTCTCGTAGCTTTTAATATTCTCTCCTTGTTCTGTATGTTGGCTATCTTCATAATTATATGTCTTGGGGTGTGTCTATTATGGTTTTGAATGTTTGAGGTCCTGTAGGCTTCCAGGATATGGCAATCCATTCCATCTTTCATCTCTGGGATGTTTTCTAGAATTATTTTATTAAAATGTTGTCCATTCATTTGGTTTGAATCTCTATGCCTTCTTCTATCCCGATGCCTCCCAATTTTGGTTTTTTTATGACATCCCATATCTCTTGAATAGTTGCTCATGGGATTTAAGCATGTTTTCTGTTTTGACTATATTCTTTTCAAGTTGAGAAACTTTGTCTTCATTATCTGATGTTCTGACTTCTACTTGATCTAGTCTATTTGTAATATTCTTGTTTGAGTTTTTAATTTGGTTTATAGTTTCCTGCATTACTAGAATTACTGTATGATTTTTTAAAAGATCTCTCTCTCCTGGTAAACCTTGTTCTTTGGCATTTGAATTTGTTTGTTTAATTCATTTTCAAAATATACTTTTATTTCTTGGACTTGCTGCCTCATGTCTTCTCTATTATTCCTTTCCATCTGAGTTAGGTATGACTTAAGTTTTTTCCCTATCCCTGTTTCTGATGCTTCTAGGTTCTCCTGTAGTATTAAGTTGTCCTTCATTGTTTCTATACCTTTTTTTCCCTTGTTTTTTTTCATGATGTTCACGTTATTTTCCAGCTCTATTGGATTGCTGTGTTTCTGCTCTCTTCTATAGATTTGTTATGGGTTTATACATCTCTGTTTTCTCTCCTTTGTGTTGGTAGACTATGCCTGCTTAAGTGGATTTCGCTGTTAAGGAATTCTGGCAGCCGAGTTCCAGTGATGTCACCTCTCTTCTGTGGTGGGCCCCAGGCTCCTTGCCGGAGTGTCCGAATTGGGGGGGTGGACTGGATTGTCTCTGGTTGGTTTCAGCTCCCGGTCGCTGGCATGCCGGCAGTCTCCAGCCACCCAGTACCGCGGGCAGCGGGTGGGCTGTGGCCGGCGGGTGGGTGATCTCTAGCCACACAGTTGCGCGTTCGGTCGCCGGCAGGCGCGCGTTCTCCAGCCGTCAAGACATGCCGTCAGCAGGTGGGCTGGCGCCGGCAGGAAGGTGGTCTCCAGTTGCCCAGTCACACTGGCAGCGGTCCGGCGTTCTCCAGCCACCCAGTCAGGAGGGACTGGCCTCTAGTCCCCTGGTTTATCCTGCTAGTCCTGATTTCTCCTGCTAGACCAGATTTCTCCTGAGTGATGCTTCTCAGCAGCTCAAACTGTTCTCCGGGTCTGCCATTTGTTGGGTGGGGAGGGTGTCTATTGTGAACCCTCGAACTCTATTGTTTTAATTTTTTCCGCTTGCCCCTCGCCCGGCACTGGCTAGACAAGTTTCATTTTTGCCGCTGATGGGAAGGGGAGATGAAGGTCAGGTGCCTCTAGTTTTCCCCCAGTCTTCATGCAGACTTGCTCTGATTATCCCTCCCCCAAAAGCCTAGGAGAGATTTTATGCGAATTTTCCTCTGTATGTGAGATGAGCTGAGAAACACACACCTGTTTTATTGTTGCAATCTGTCTGAGAGTGGTGGTGGTTACTTCAGCTCTCCAAGATGGTGGCTGCTGGTTTCATTTGTGGAGTTTCCGCTTTGGGGGATAGAAATGTACTGCTAACTTCCCCGTCTGAAATCCCGAATTCAGCTGGGGGCTCAGTGGATGCTCAGCCAGCAGGATTCCACAGAATCCGCAGCAACGTTTCTCCCTGCTTGCTGGTCGCTTCTCGGAAGTGCCTCACCATTTGTAGACATGGGGCAGGTCATGCGGATCAATCAGAATGGATCTCCGGTTGCACAAGTGGCTTGTGTTTGAGACTCAATTACTGGACCTCGGTGGTGGAAATCATTCTTCTAGATTTCGGTAAACACCCATTTTCCTGTAAGATCCTAACAAGTTAGTTTTTCATCGTTCTAACTCGTTATTCACATGCGCAGTGGCAGGGTACAGTGGGTGTGATACACTGTCTTCACAGTCATCTTGCAATGCCAAAATATTAGGATATGGATGCACCATTTACTGAAAACTGTTTCAGTACTAGGAAAAAATATGTATTTCAGGTGGATTAATATTTCTGAGAATAATTTTTTAAAAAGTGCATTATAAATCCACATACATGAATATGAATGAATTTAGGGAGTGCATAATAAGACACAAATATTTCATATTTTGAAAAATCCGGAGAGTATATATATATATATATATATATATATATATATATATATACACACACACACACACACACATACACAGACATTAAAAACTAGCAATATATATGCCAATCGAAATTCATCATGAAATACATATCATCCACAGACCCAAAAATATTCCTATACTTAACATGGATTTATGTATAATGTTGTTCAACTAGGAGGCTTACCCATAGGTTGAATTTTCAGTTCCAACAGCATTTAGGAGGAGTAATCTCTTCTCACAATTTGTATTTGCCAAGTCAGTCACCTCACAAAAATGTACGTGTGATACCAGGTACGATTCTATATGTGCATATAAAATTACATGTGCTGAATAGGCTACAGAGAAAGGGATACAGGAATTTACATATTTGTTAACTTTCAAAACACATGGAGAACTATTTCAACAAAAAATTGACTAGATTTATAACTCCTAACCTATGTAATGCAAAAGGCAATTCCAACAATACAACATGCCTCCTCTGAACTGCTTGTATTTCTATTCTGTTTGGGTTATTATTCTCTATCATATTACGATTAGTAGTCAGAGTCTAGTAGGGTAGGGGTTAGAGTCAGGGATTCAGTATTTCGAATGGAAAATTGGAAAATGAATCCAATGTGTATGCAAATATGTGCTACACAAAATCTTCCCACTCCTCCAGAACAATGGCTTGACATTATCTTCGCCCCAAGTAAGACATAATTAGAGGAGAAGAGTTAGAAAATCAGTGAATACTTATCTGGAATGGAATATGCTAAGGAGTTCACTACCTTGGAGGTGGTACAGGAGTTTCCAAAAGTAAGGGACAGGGTGAACACTCCACAAACATGGAGCTCTGCTGGCCTAAAGACTTCTTGAGAAATTGCCTCTGAGTTTGGGCACTTGAAACATATGTTGTTATCAGGAGCTTTAGCTTCCTTTGTAGTGAGATCATCAAAGCTGGGTCTGCACCTATGTGACCTGTAAAACATAGTTTCTTATTTTCCAATGAACATGAGGCAGCAGTCGTGAATTTGATCTTTGTAGGTAAACTGTGGCCACTGGGTTCTAAGTGTCTCCCTGTGTGGACTGTGAAGCCATTTGTTCATCCTCCAATTTTCATGGTGTTTCTTGCTGCTACAATGGGAGTTTGGTATTTGCTTCATGAAATACACGGAGTTCAACTGGGACACAGTGCAGGAGGGAGTTCTGTCACGTGTGGTATTTCAATTTCTGCAGGAGAATGCACCAACCATGCTTCTATATCACATAGCTTGTCCCATTGACCATAGCAAATCGATTCTGAACATAGCCCGGAAACCTCTCCATATAACAAGATGCCTTTACTTAGAAGGGACTGCTGGCTGCATCATGTCAGTCACAAGCCATTTGGAAGCCAATGGCAGATCCACATGGCCCCACCACAGACGTTTTATCACACAACTGCCTACCACTGCTCTAGGCCCACTAATCATCAGGCTCCAACTTATTGGCATCTCTGTTTTACACAATTTTCATTAAAACCAGTCAATCAAGGCACTGTCTGTTATACTCATGATCAGCAACAGGAAATCCAAAGGTTCTCCTGTGCCAGCTGGTCATGAAAATTTCAAAAATTTCATGGTATTTTTTTAGCCATATTTCAACAATGAAGGTGGAGGCACTGTGAGTTTCAGTTCATTCCAGAACCATTAATGTTGATGAAGCTCATTTCAATGAAAGCTCTGGAGAAATCTCACAGGCAATGTTTCCCAAAGAATGGCCAAAAGGTCAAATGAAGCCAGGCCCATTGAGTTCTACAATGTGAGGTCCATGTGACTTTTGACTCTCAACTATGGCTCCCAAGTCTTTCAGAAGAAAATTATGTGATATCTTGGCTGTGATTCCCAGTGCTCTGTTGAAAGCCACCCTGGGCCTTGATCTCAGTTTCCAAGGGCGACTCTCATGCATGGCCTCCTAAAATCCCAACACAATTAATGGCAATACTTTTCTGAGTTCAGTTCCAGAACTCAGTCTCTAAGGGTAAAAACACCAGAGTTCATCTCAAGGTGGACCCAGTCATCTCTTCCAACCACCACACTAACAACCACAATTAAAACCAAAACACTCCCACATGGCCCTCATGTTCTTTTATATAGACACTCATCATAACCTATCGCTGGAAGTTTCCACGAGGGGCGAAGCCCAAGACAGTCTCCTAAATAATCTCTTTTGGCCCTAATTTGCCTAAATTCAGGGTGGCCTGGACACCATTCCTGTGAACCAGGAGTGTTCAAATAGGCCTGCCGTTAATACTTCTCTGCTTCTCCAATTTGAGGCTTATTGACTGTGCAGTTTGAATTCTTTATGTGAATTGTAGTCACGGGAAAACTCAAGCAATTATGGGCACGCCTCTTTAGGGCTTTGAAGAAATGATTTGGCTCAAAGGATCCCTATTCTAACTTGATGGAGGTCAGGAACCTCACAGAGAATGGGTAGAGACTTCATCCACAATAACTGCACTTTTGGCCATTTTTGTTTTGGATGCACACATGTGATGTTTCTTTAGATTCTTCAGGGGTTGAGAATCTAAGCCACGGCCTCACACAGGGCCAAGAGGCTGATTCAGACACTTCCATTTCCAAAGGAATTAAGCAAAGATCCACAGGTGACGTCCATTCATTTCCATTTGAACCTGTTTTCTTCAGGCTTCACAAACGGATGTCTTGAGGCAAAGACCTTCCTGACATTCAGGGCAACAGAACAATAGGTAGGCAAAAGGCCCAAAGCAGGGTTTCTCCACTGAGACTATCATGGTCACACTTCATCTGAGTTTTCTGAGATGCTCGACATTCCCTTCAGCTATCCAGTACATGGCCATGTCACAGGGCTTGGAACTGCTACATATCTTGGACACAAAACCATGAGCCTTTTCTGGAGAGTAGCCAGAATTCATGAAGAATGCAAGAATTTTGGAAGATACCACATGTTGCCCATCGATAAGGCAAGCTGAAATCCATTCATAAATTTGGCAGGATGAATGCTGGGAAGCTTTCTACTAGACAGGACACAACAATTGATGCATTCTGTTTTCTAATATCTAAAACCATGGACACAGTGGGATACACAGACATAGAAACACTTGCTTGCCAAACGACTTACTATAAACAGTTCACTCCAAACCAAACAAATCGCCTTTTCTACCTATTCTCAGAACATGAGACAAAACCACAAACCCACACCGACAACCACAGAGGCACCACCTTCTACAAAGTATGTCTGTGACTATCCAGAGTGTCTTCTGACTGGTGGGCCAACTTATGTTCCCCGGAAAACACTAACTCTGTGAACTTGTCAGAAGCCAGCGGTGAGCCACTATCTGCTTTCTCAGGAAAGGCCCCTCTTCTGAGTTTTCCTGGCAGTTGGCCATCCTCATATCTGTAGGTACCATGAAAGACTGACTCTGTCCTTGGTAAATCCAAACAAGTGAGCCCACTGGGACTGGGACTGGGACAGGCTCTTGGTACCTTGCTTCCTGGATCCCAAGTACCGAGAGTTCCATGACCAATTAAGTGAGGTGAGGTCACTTCCTTCAGGAACTGAATGAGGTCACTGCTTTGGCAACCACTTTGTCCTAACAGTTGCTTCCAAGGGTCCCATGAGATCGAGGCTTCTCCTACTTCCTGTGACACTTTCACAAGTTAGAATGGTATATGAACCATAGGCACCCAGGAACAGCTCTCCAAACAGAACTGTTTGTGTCCATCTTCTCTACATTATGAACAGAGAGGCTGATTCAGACACAACCCTTCATCCTGACCAGGTTGTTTGCAATGGAAGATGACGTTTGCTCTCTCAGGTCCTTCATGGCTGCCTACAACTTCTCCAGGGATCACTTCTTCATGGACCATTGAGTATTACAACAGGTGGAAGATCCTCTACATTCCTGTATTGTAAGACCAACTCGGTCCCTGCTCTTCTGTAAAGTTAGATTGAGGGAACAGTGTATGGTTAGGGTTAATAACAGGTTCGATTTGGGTTAGGAATTATTCTAATTGATGAATAATGGTAATGGGAACCTGTGATATTTATAAGAATATATAGGTGAAATATAAGTATGAAAACAAAAATCGAGGTAAGATTTGAAGCCCAGAAGGGCATTGCGCTGTTGATTGGGATACTTAGCTTTGATATACGTTCTGCACAGGTGTTTCAGATAAATCAATAATCAATGGCTAGGACCTTGTACCTTGGATGATTGAATGTAGAACTGAACATCCACAAGAACAGGGATAGTCGGTAGGATTAGGAAGATATTCGATAAGTTTCAGAAGACTGAGTACAGAATTTGGACCAAAAGTTCTTTAGCAATAGTGTATCGGGTAGAGAGTGAATGTAAATGTCAGCACACGTGAAGGGTCAGTCACAATGGTGAACTGGGGAAAATATTTAGGTAAGCAGACATCAATAGAGACATTAGGAAATCAGGCAAAGTATAAATTGAGTGATAGGATTAGACATTTGCAACAGGGTTGATGTTCAAAATTTAGTCTTACGAAGAAACAAATATGTAGTCACCAATAGGATTGACATTTGAGAGCATTAGGCACACTGGACATGAATGTTTTCAGTAATCTATGCTCACTTTCCATTTAGGCTTTGATACAATCATAAGTGTGACCTCTTCTTTATGTGTCCAGAATATTACTGTGATAAAATGTATATGTAGATTAGGTGACATGAGTATTTCTTCCACCATTTCTGGGAGCAACATTTTGAAGATGAAAAAATTAGTATTGGGGTTACAAATAGATTTACTCTGTGTCTATGAATATAGAGATAATTCATGAATAGATGATACTGTGATTAAATATTATAACTTGTTCCAATTTTAAATATTGGATTGAATTGCTATCTGAAAATAAATAAGGAAATCGTATATTTATATGCAATTATTCATTCCAACCAGAAATACATCTAATGGTAATATTAGGGTTATGGTTTATCATGAAGAGTGTGTGAGTTTTTCTTCAAAATGATTATGGAAATCGAAAAAAAAGCGTTTGGAAAGAAGTCTCATGAAAAAACAGTCAAGTAACCTGGAGGAATACATGTGTTCTGAATCAGGAAATGATTGAAAGTGAATCAAAATCCTATAAATTATTGAAGTTGTTGATGAAATATATATCCTATGATGTGTATAAACTGAACAAATAGTAATGTACCAGTGTTGAATAAAATGAACTTCAAAACAGACATCATATCCAAGAGGAATCTAGTTGCATTGATGTTAAACTGTGTCAGTTACTGTAGAAATATTAGGATTGTATGCACCACTCACTGTAGTTAGTTTTCAGTACTAGGAAACAAATATGTAATTCAGGTGGATGAATATTTCTGAGAATAATATTGTGAAAAGTTGATTATAACTCCACATACATGAACATGAATGAATTTAGGTAGTATATGTAAGACACATATACTTCATATTTTGAAATATTTGGAGAGTGTATATATATATATATATATACACAAAAAAAACACACAGACAATAAAATGTAGCAATATATATGCCAATCGAAATTCATCATGAAATATATATCATCCACAGATCCAAAAACATTCATTTTACTGAACATGGATTTATGTATAATGTTGTTCTACTAGGAGACTCACCCATAGGTTGAATTTTCTGTTCCAACAGCGTTTAGGAGGAGTGATCTCTTCTCACAATTTGTATCTTCCAAGTCAGCCACTTCACAAGAATGTACGTCTGATACCAGGTAGGATTCCATATGTGCATATAAAAATACATGTGCTGAATCGGCTACAGAGAAAGGGAGACAGGAATTCACATATTTGTTAACTTAAAAACACATGGAGAACTATTTCAATTAAAAATTAACTAGATTTATAACACCTACCCTATATCATGCAAAGGCAAGTGCAAATATACACCCTGCCTCCTCTGAACTGCTTGTATTTATATTCTGTTTGGGTTATTTTTCTCGATCATATTAGGATTTGTCATCAGAGTCTAGGAGGTTATGGGTTAGTGTCAGATGGCCCGGCCGGCAAGAAACATCAACTTGGGCGTCGATCCTAGTTGGGGAGTAATGAACGGACAAGAGACACGAGAGACGACAGCAAGACAGGAGTTCTGATCATGCTGCAAACTTTTATTGTTCTCAGAGGGTATTTATATGCTGCGGGTTGGAAAGCTCTCTTATCGGCAGTTGCTGGATGTCTTCACAGGGTGAGATAACCTCAGGATGATTCAGGAAGACAGATGGTAGCCGGATGTCAAAAGGAGATAGATGGTTGTGGGATGTCTCCCAGGCAGGTTGTGTCCCAGGGGGCTGTTTCTTGTGTCAGTCTATTTTTTGAAGGATAACTTCCTTCTAGCCCCTGACATCTCCCCTTTTCTTATATAAAATATTCGACCATACCTTACAGGCCATGGATGTAGGGGGTGATAGTGGCTCTGTTTCTCTAGCATGCCTTAGAATATCTCCTGAATCGAGCGAGCATCTTTCCTAGGAGTTTTTGTGTTGGCTTTGGCATGTTTTTGGAGGAGACGTCTTTGAGGGGAGAGCATCCCAACCGCCATGCACCAGAGCGTGTCATTCAGAGGTCTTGTGTTTGGGGATCCGTGGATCCATCCTCCTGCAGTCCTTCCTGGACCCCCCGTTATTATGGCCTAACGTCCTCATTCCAAGGGTGTGTCCTCCCACAAGCGGAGGGGCCCATGGAGAACGAACCCTTATTGCAAGGGTAGAAGATGGTTGGTCAGAGCTGTTACTTATAGTTTTTTGTAAGAAAGAGACATCTTTGGGGATGTAAATTTAATAAGCCTGTGAGAAGGGTTGAACATTCTTTTAAATGTTGGCAGTGCTGTCTTCCATCTCCAGACCATGATAGTGGACCTATATGGGCTTAGAGGCCAAAATATTAATCTGTTCTTTAATAAATTGTACCAGCCTGTTTATAATGCAGGGGCCTATGGACGCCATTAAAAGTAAACCCAACAAAGGGACTAATAGGGGAAGAAGGTAGGGTAGAAATCCATTATGCTCAGTCCAGAGGGGATTTTCAAATAGTTCCCTTTGTCTCTTTTCTGGATCTTCTTGAAGCTGCTTAATTTTAATGCGTACTATGCCTGATTTATTGGCATAAAAGCAGCATCGTTCCCCTTAGGCTAAGCAAATACCTCCCTGGTTAGCTGTCAGCAAATCTAAGCCTCGTCTGTTTTGAAGGAACACTTCTGCCAGAAAATCTACTTGGTCCTACAAATCTTTAATGGTTCCTGAATAAGTCTGTACATAATTTATAAGTTGTTGAGACAGGCGATGGTAACAGTGAATAGCCATGCCTAAACCACTGTACCTGTGCCCACAGCAGCTGTTATTCCAACGCTGGCAATGAGTGGTAAAGCCTGTATTGCGCACCAATGTCTTTTGACTAAAGTTTCTAGGCTAGAAATTGGTAGAGGTTCATCTCCTGGGACAATAGTTATATCAGGGAGTAATAAAGCAAGAACACAACCAATGGTCCAATTCGCTGGAAGCCTGGGAAGGCCGAGTTTCCTCCACACATAAAAACTGTGCCATTGGAGGGACAAAGAGATGGGGTGGGTGAGGAATAATTTTATACTGTTGGGCAATTTCCATAGAAAGTAAGTCCAACATCAATATCATAGGTATTATTCTGCATCGCGCCTAAAAGACATAATGTAAAAGTGCCTATAGGCTGTACTTTAAAGGGAAATCCGGGTTGGCATGTATTATCATTGTCCATGATAGAATTAATAGGAACTGCCACAGGCATGATTGCCCCTGTTGTCATGCAGAGCCAGCAATCACCAGTAAGGTTGGGGTTCGAATTATTAAGCTAGGAGAATGTAGTTTGCAAAATATCTAATGTATTGGTATCTAAACCTGGGAACTGGGATTTAGGCTACATTAAGGGATGATATGTGAGCTCAGGGATTTGGGGTTTCAAAAGTTTGATTATCTGAGGATGCTTGACAGAATAAGTGGGTCCTCCACCATCAGAGACCCCTGTAGGGGCCTTAATGGGCCAGTAGGATGGTTTTCCGACAGTGCCTTGGCACCCAGCTGACTGTAGATTGGTGTATTTGCCATCTCCTCCCTGGTCAAAGAGAATGGGGGTATAATGAATAGTGGTCCCCCTACTGCATGAGTTTTAGTTAGGGAGGCTTCAAAAAATTGTTCTCCCTGTTTATTAACACAAATTGAAGCCGACGCATTACAAGAGACATGCATCGCCTGGGTATGCGTACAAGTTGCAGAACAATTGTGGAGAGCTTTACTTGTACTAGGGGGAATAATCTTTGGCTTGTTAACACATACCCATTTAGGCTGATGAACTCCTCCGAGATTATGGTCAGCCTCGGCACGGAGGTAAGTCACCTTAGTCATGCAGTCAGCAGTCTGGGTCCAACTAGTGGGAGCCTCAGTCCAAAATCCTCCCTTGCATTCACAGTGGGGGGGCAAAAAGGTACTCCATGATGTTGTAAGGTGGAGGTCCACGGCCTCCGTGTTAAAACCTGTTCAGCAGAAGTGCCTTAAGCAGGATCCTCGCACAGATTGTTGGCTGTATCTGAAATGGAGGAAAATTTGTCCTCAGGGGGAGGGCCTCCGTCCCTGGGTTGAGGTAAGTAATTTACCTGTTTAACCAGGCATTCTGGTAACCATCTTGGGGATGCTTGTTCTTGGTCCAAAACACAAGCTGAGCCTCATCCCCTGATGAGGATAGGATCTGGGCGTTTTCATTTATTTGTAATGGGATTGCACCACATAACAGACGAGCGAACAGAATTGGACGAAGGATGCCAGTGTCTGTCTGTGGCCAAATGGCCTTCACTGTCTAGGGTAAGAAAAATAAGGGCAAATAATGCATGGTTAAGGCGATCCCTGGGAGTGGTAAATACAAGGGCGGAAGCCTTAAGACGGGATAGCCAAGTCTTTAAGGTAAGCTGGGCAAGTTCCACATGCCTTGTCCCTGAGGGTTGTATGGAATTTCAGTAGTATGACAAAATTGCAAGGTAGCACAAAACTGTTTAAACTTGGCACTGGTATATGCAGGACATTTATCTGTTTCAATATGTATTGGTTTACCCATTATGAAAAAGACTGAAACAAGATGAGAAAGGACATCTTTGGTAGCCTCTCCAGAATGTGGTGATGCAAAAATAAAGCTGCTGAAGGTATCTATAGAAACGTATATATATTTGGTTTTTCAAAATTCAGGAAAATGAATAACATCCATTTGCTAAACCTGATTGGGCCGTAATCCTCGGGGGTTAACTCCCAAGTGTTGAATGGGGAGGGAGACAGTGCAACCAGGGCATGATTTTACTATTTCTCATGCATGTTGCCTGGTAATTTTCCAAAGTAATCGATGGCTCTGGGAATTTTGATGGTGAAGATTGTGTAACTCCATGGCCTTTTGAATGGAGCCAACAAAAATTGGAAAGATGGAACGTGTTGCTGCATCAGCTTGGGCATTACCTTGTGTTAGAGGGCTCAGAAGGTCAGAGTGTGTCATGATGTGTCCTAAGGAAAATGGATGTTTTCTGGCCTGAATTAGCTGCTGAAGCTGGTGAAACAGAAAGGGGGAATTGGAAGAAGCCTTAATGGTGGGTGAAATCTCCAGCAGGGGCACAGAATGAGCAATGTAGGCACTGTCTGTATAAATATTAACAAGATTATCAAAAAACTTTATGAAAACTTGTGTTATGGTGAACAATTCCACAAACTGAGCTGACTGATAGACAGTATCAAAGGTGGTAGGCTTGTTATTGACAACAAAGACTGCACGGCCATTACTGGAACTGTCTGTAAAGACAGTAAGGGCTTGAGGAAAGGGAGCCTTTTGAGTAATTTTGGGAAAAATAAATGGATGTAACTGGACAAAATTTAAAAGGGGGTCATTGGGGATGTGGTTAGGAATTGTTCCCAAAAAGCCTGATATGGCAATACCCCATTGATCCATGTCTCTAGTAAAAATTGTAGTAAGGGTTTGGTCCTTAGTATATGGAAATAAAATATTATCAGGGTCTTTGCCAAAATGTTGTCGGGAAAGCAAACGACCTTTAAAAATAAGAGAAGCTACCTGAGCAAGATAAATAGTAATAACCTTGGAGGATGTGGTGGATACAAGGACCAAAAGCAAGGGGCAGCCTTTATTTTTAAAATGTGGATCTCGCTGCCAAAATATTCCTGTGGGTGTATGAGGAGTTTGGAAAATAACCAGAACCAGAGGAAGGTTATAAGAAATTTGTGTAACAAACTTTGGGCAATGGCTTCTGTGGCTTGGTTTAATGCATGTCATGCCTCGGGAGTAAGCTTTTGAGGGGAGGAGGGGTGGGAATCACCTATCAAAATATCATTAAGGGGCAAAAGTACACAAGTGGGTAATTTTAAATATGTTCCTAGCAATTGAATATCCCCCAGTAATATTTGAAAATCATTAAGTGTGTGAAGATGGTCCACACATAGTTGTATTTTAGGAATTTGGATCTGATTATCTTGAAGTTTAAGGCCCAAATAGGTATAAGGGTTCTGGAGCTATCTGTAGTCCCAAGGTAGTGAGGTTTTGTCAAAGTCCAAGTAACAATTATTAAGGTCATGGGTATTAGGTGCAGCAATTAACAAATCATCCATATAATGTAAAATATAATTTTGTGCTCATCGCTCTCTCACAGGGTCTACTGCTTGAGCAACGTATTTTTGGCAAAGACTAGGGCTGTTGGCCATACCTTGGGGAAGAAACTTCCATTGAAATCTCTGCATAGGGCCCTGAAAATTAATGCGAGGGAGACTAAAGGCAAAATAGGGTCTATCCTCAGGATGTAAAGGAATGGTAAAAAAGCAATCTTTTAAGTCAATAACCATTTTACAATAGTTTTTTGGAATCGCCACTGGTGTGGGAATGCCTGACTGTAGTGCTCCCATCGGGCGCATAACTTTATTAATTGCACACAAATATTGTAAAAGGCGCCACTTGCCTGATTTTTTCAAGATAATAAAAATAGGAGTAATCCATGATGAGGTTGAGGACTTTCCATGGCCGGCTGCCAGCTGTTCCTGCACTAACGTGCAGGCAGCCTCCAATTTTTCTTGGGTAAGGGGCCACTGATCCACCAACACAGGAGTCTGAGTCTCCCAAATAATTTTATCTGCATGGGGTACAGGAGGGTCAGGGACAGACACTAAAAATCTGAATACACAAGTCCACATGTATTTGTTTTTGTATGGGTTGTATAGGCTCCACCAGTCCTTGTTTCAGTATCCCCTGGCCTGTACCAGGAACAAAATTCATAAGAAGCATTTGATGAGTCACCATGGAATTGGGACTGGCGAGAATAACTTCCAATAACTCAAAATATCTCCACCCTATACGTTAACAGGGAGGTCAGAATCAACGAAAGGAGTGACAGTTGACTTATTACCATCTTTATCAGTGCAGCTAATAGACCTAGAGCTGACCAGAGGATTTTTTTATTTTCCTATCCCTTTAAGGTCAGTCAAGGATGGAGTGATGGGCCAACCTGATGGCTTGTATTTTTGAGAAATAATTGTCCCATCAGCTCCAATATCTAGAACTCCTTGGAATTCCTTTCCTTCAGTAAGTAAAGTAATGGTGGGTCTATTGTGAGAAATGGGCTGAACCCAATACACATCAGAGAAGCCCAAGAAGGCAGTCCCCAGAGGTAGGTTTGGGTTTTGGAAATGCCTCCTGAATCCAAGGGAAGGAGAATTAATTGTGCAAGTCTTGTTCCTGCTGGGATGGCGGCAACTCCATTAATAGCAGTGGCCAGTATTTTTATTTCTCCAGTGAAATCATTATCATTAATGCCAACGAAGACCTGAACACCTTTTATGGTAGTGGAGGCTCTTCCAAGAATAAGGGCACATGTATGAGATGGAGGGGGACCCATAATTTCATTGGGTATTATCTGGGGCCCTTGCATTGGGTCTAATATTGTATTTGTGGCAGCACAGAGGTCCAATTTTGCGCTGCCTGGGGTGGCTAGTTGGAGGGAGGCAATTGTGGAGAAGGATTTTGTGGTAGGTTGGGAGTTTGGGAGGGAACAAACCTTATTGCTCCTGTGTTTGTCTTGGGGGATGTTGTGGCCGGGGGCTGGCCCCGCAGGGAGTTTCCCGAGAAGTAGGAAGAAATAGGCTGTCTGAGGGCATTTGTCTTAGATCTACACTCACTGGCCCAGTGATGACCTTTACCACTTCAATGGAAAAGGGTAGCTGGGGGCGGTTAAGCCCCAGTTTGAGGAGACGCTATTCCTAGGCTTTGTTTGCCTGTCGGACACTCACATGCAAAATGGCCAGGTTGTTTACAAGTAAAGCAAGTACGTGAGCCAGGATTGTGAAAGGCCTTGGTAAAGGCGGCCCCTAAAGCCAGACCCATGGCATGGGCTGCACCCACGCCTGCACAGAGTCTAATAACTTCAGAAATTTTCGCTTTATCCTTATGTGGTTGAAGAACATCCTGACATGCTGGGTTGGCATTTTCAAAGGCAAGATGTTTTACATAGGTGCTTTCACCTTTGCTTGGTAAATCCTATAGGCTGTGGCAGGGTCCTGAGAGGTCGCGGGTGTTCTGAATGGTAGAGAGCTGCTTCCTTCTCCAAGATAGCATCCTCCCCAGGGGTCAATGTGTCTCTGGGATTTAAAACTGGATAAAGGTGGTTTTTAATCATTGGAGCCTTATTAATTAGGGTCGTATTTTTAGGGGGACCAGGAAGGTTCTCAGGGTCCTGGGAAGACTGAGAAGGGTCTATGTCTATACTAATGATGGGCATGCAGAGGGGGGGAAGAGAGGTCTTTTACATAATCTCTTTCCCAATCCTGACAAGTTGTAAGGTACCATTGTCAAAGCGAAAACTTTTAAGAATTTCATTAATTAAGTACCAGTAAGAAAAGGTGGGAACTGGCATTTTTTCTGGGCCAAATGATGCATAATTATCTTTTAAACAGTCTCCTACTCTAAGCCATTTTTGCCATCAATGGTCCCTTCAAGAGGAAACCATGGACACAATTATCCTATGTATGAAAAGAAAAAAATTAAGTCCTTTTCTTAACATATGCCCCCCATGTCTTGAAGGACTCCTTGAGGCCTGAAATAAACAAATCATGTGACGATACTGCTTGTCACATGGAGGGTCACTCACCGTGCATCATCCCCACCCTCAACCTGGATATGTCTCCTGGTGGTGTCTGCTGAGGCGATCGCGAGCTCCTCTTGACCAAGTCTTCCAGGAGGAAGGGGTTCCCCCTCAGTCAAAGGCTTGAGCCCCAGTCGGTGGGCGCCAGATGTCCCAGCCGGCAGGACACATCAACGTGGTCAGCAAACCTAGATGGGGAGGAATGAAAGGACAAGAGGCACGAGAGATGAGAGCAACACAGGAGTTCTTATCAAGCTGCAAAATTTTATTGTTCACACATGGGTATTAATATGCTGGATTTGGGAAAGCTCTCTTATCGGCAGTTCCTGGATGTCTTCACAAGGTGAGATAACTTCAGGGTGTTTCTGGAAGAAAGATGGCCACAGGATGTCTCAGGGACACATATGGCTACAGGATGTCTTCCAGAAAGGATGTCTCCTGGGGGATGTTTCTTGTAAGTGTCAGGCTGTTCTTTGAAGAAGAATTCCTTCTACCCCTGACAGTCAGGGATTCAGTATTTCGAATGGAAAATTGGAAAATGAATCCAATGTGTAGGCAAATATGTGCTACCCAAAAATCTTCGCACTCTCATTCAGAACAATGCCTTGACATTTCCTTCACCCCAAGTAAGACACAATTAGAGGAGAAGAGTTAGAAAATCTGTGAATACATATCGGTAATGGAAAATGCTCAGGAGTTCACAACCTTCGAGGTTGTAGAGGAGTTTCCAAAAGTAGAGGACAGGATAAAAACTCCAAAAACATGGAGCTCTGCTGGCCTAAAGACTTCTTGAGAAACTGCCTCTGAGATTGGGCACCTGAAATATATGTTGATGACAGGAGCTTTAGCTTCCTTTGTAGTGAGACCATCAAAGCTGGGTCTGCATCTATATGACCTGGAGGACATGGCTTCTTTTTTTCCTATGAACATGAGGCAGTAGGGCTGAATTCTCTCTTTATAGGTAAACTGTTGCCACTGGGGGCTAAGTGTCTTCCAGTGTGGACTGTGAAGCCATTTGGTCATCCTCCCCTTTTCGTGGTGTTTCTTGCAGCTGCACTGGGAGTTTGGTATTTGCTTCACAAAATACGAGAAGTTCAACTGGGACACAGTGATGGAGGGAGTTCTGTCACGTGTGGTGGGTAAGGGTCTGCAGGAGAATGCACCAACCTGGCTTATATCCCACATAGCTTGCCCCCTTGACCATAGCAATCTGATTCTAAACATTGCCCTGCAACCTGTCCATATAACAAGATGCCTTTACATACAAGGGTATGGGAGCTGCACCATATCAGTCACAAGGCATTTGGAAGCCAATGGCATATCCACATCACCCCACCACAGATGTTTTAACACACACCTGCACACCACTGCTCTAGGCCGACTACTCATCAGGCTCCAAGTTACTGGCATCTCTGTTCTACACCATTTTCATGAAACCCAGTCAATCAAGGCACTGACTGGTATACTCATGATCAGCAATAGGACACCCAAAGGTTCTCCAGTGCCACCAGGTGATGGGAATTTCCAAACTTTAGTGATATTTATCTAGGCATTTTTCATGGATGAAGTTGAAGGCACTGTGGGTTTCAATTCATTCTGGAACCATTAAATGGAGAAGAAGCTCATTTCAATGAAAGCTCTGGAGAATTCTAACAGGCAAGGCTTCCCAAATACAGGCTAAAAGGTCACATTAAGCCAGGCATTTGAGGTCTACAATGTGAGGTCCATGTGTGTTTTGACTTGCAACGATGGCTGCCAAGTCTTTAAGAATAAAATCATGTGATGTCCTTCCTGAGATTTCCAGTGCTCTTTGGAAAGCCTCCCTGGGCCTAGATCTCAGTTTCCAAGGGCGACTCTCATGCATGGCCTCCTAAAATCCCAACACAATACATGGTGATACTTCTTTGAGGTCAGTTCCAGAACTCAGTCTCTAAGGGGAATCACATAAGTGTTCAAGCCCAGGTGGACATAGTCATCTCTTCCAACAGCCACAAAAATGACCACAATTAAAACCAAAACACTCCCACATGACACACCTGATGCAAAGACCTTCCTGACTTTCAGGGCAACAGAAGAATAGGTAAGCAAAATGTCCAAAGCAGGGTTTTTCCACTGAGGCATTCCTGGTCTCATTGATATCTGAGCTTTCTGAGATGCTCGCCATTCCCTTCAGCTATCCAGTACATGGCCATGTCACAGAGATTTGAGGTGGTACATATATTTGACTCAAAACTATGAGCCTATTCTGGAGAGTGCACACAATTCAGGAAGAAAACAGAAACTTAAGAAGTTAGCAGGTGTTCCCCATCGATAAGTCAAGTCACAGTCCATTCATGAATTGGGCAGGATGAAAGCTGAGAAGCTTTCTAATAGACAGGACTCACCCATTGATGCATTTTCTTTTCTAATGTCTACAACCAGGGACACAGTGGTATAAACAGACATAGAAACACTCGCCTTGTCAAATGACTTACTAGAAACAGTTCCCTCCAAACCAAACAAACCGCCATTCCTACCTATTCTCAGAATATGACACAAAACCACAAACCCACACCGACACCCACAAAGACACCTCCTTCCCCCAAGTAGGTCTGTGACTATCCGGAGTGTCCTCTGACTGGTGGGCCATACTATGTTCCAATGAAATGGCCTGTCCTGTCTCAGATCTGGTCTCCTTGGCCAACTCTGTGAAGTTGTCAGGAGCCAGCAGTGAGCCACTACCTACTTTCTCAGGAAAAGCCCCTCTTCAGAGCTTTCCTGGTTTTGGCCGTCCTCACATCAGTAGGTACCAAAAATGACTGACTCTGTCCTTGGTAAATCCAAACAAGTGAGACCACTGGGACTGCGACTGCCTCTTGGTGCCTGGCTTCTTGGATACTAAGTTCAGAAAGTTCCATCAATAAAGAAGTGAGGTGAGGTCACTTCCTTAAGGAACTGAATCAGATCACTGCCTTGGTAACCACTATGTCCTAACAGTTGCTTCCAAGACTACCATGAGTTGGATGCTGTCCCTACTTCCTGTGACACTTTCACAAGGTAGAATGGTATATCAACCATTGGCACCCGGGAACAGCTATCCACACCAACCTGGTTTCGTCCATCTTCTCTGCATTAAGAGAGAGGCTGATTCATAAACAACCCTTCATCCTGACCAGGTTGTTTGCCATGGAAGCTGACTTTTGCTCTCTCTCGTCCTTCATAGTTGCCTACATCTTCTCCAGGGATCATATCTGCATGGACCTTGAGGTTCTCAGGAGGTGGAAGATCCCCTACCTTCCTGTATTGTAAGACCAACTCTGTCCCTGCTCTTCTGTAAAGTTAGATTGAGGGAACAGTGTATGGTTAGGGTTAATAATATGTTCAATTTGAATTAGGAATCATTCTGCTGGATGAATAATGGTACTGGGAACCTGCAACATTTATAAGTATATATAGGTGAAATATATGTATGAAAACAGAAATCTAAGTAAGATTTGAAGCGCAGAATGGGGATGGGCCTTTGATTGTGATACTTAGCGTTGAATTATGTTCTGCACAGATGTCTGAGATAGATCGATATACAATGGCATTAGACCCTGTACCTTGGATTATTGAATGTATAAGAGAACATCCAGTCAAAAAGGGATAATGGGTCGGATTAGGAAGATAGTCAGTAGGTTTAACAAGAAGAGTGAGTATAGGATTTGGAAAAAAAGTTCCTTAGCAATAGGGTATGAATTAGAGTGTGAATGTAAGTGTCAGCACAATTGAAGAGTCAGTCACAATGATGAACTGGGGAAAGTATGTAGGAAAGCTGATATAAATAGAGACATTATGAAATCAGGAAAAGTATAAAGTGAGAGATAGGATTAGATATTTTCAACAGGGTTGAGTTTGAATATATAATCTTAGCAAGAAACAAATATGTTGTCACAAATAGGATTGACTTTTGAGAGCATTAGCCATACTTGATATGGATGGTTTCAGTAATCCATGTTCACTTTACATTTAGGCTTTGGTGCAAACATAAGTGTGACCTTTTCTTTTTGTGTCCAGAATATTTCTGTGATAAAATGTATATGTAGATCACATGACATGAGTATTTCTTCCACCATTACTGGGAGCAAAATTTTGAAGACGTATAAATTAGTATTGGGTTTACAAAGAGGTGCACTCTCTGTCTATGAATATAGAGACAATGCATGAATAGACAATAGTGTGAATAAATAATATAACTGGTTCCACTTTAAATAATGGATTGATTTGATATCTGAAAATATATAAGAAATCTTATATTGATATACAATCATTCATTCCAACCAGTTATACATCTAATAGTAATATTAGGGTTATAGGTTATCATGAAGGGTGTGTGAGTTTTGCTTCAAATATGATTATGGAAATCGAAAATAATATGTTTGGAATGAAGTCTCATGAAAAAACCATTCAAGAAACATGGAGGATTACATGTGTTCTAAAGCAGAAAATGATTGAAAGTGAAACAAATGCCTATAATTTTGCTAACATATGGATGAAATATATATCCTATAATGTGCATAAACTGAAGAAATTGTAACATACAAGTGGTGAATAAGAATGAACATCAAAATACACATCATGTCGCATAGGAATCTACTTGCATTGATGAAAATATGGATCAATTTTTCTAGAAATATTAGGATTTGTATCCACCATTCACTGAGTTAGTTTTCATTTCTAGGATAAAAATATGTATTTCAGGTGGATGAATATTTCCGTGAATAATCTTGGGAAATGTTAACTCTAAATCCAAATACATGAATATGAATGAATTTAGGGAGTGTATAATAAGACACATATATTTTATATTTTAAAAAAATTTAGAGTGTGTATATATATATATATATATATATATATATATATATATATATATATATATATACACACACACACACACACACAAACACACAGAGAGACATTAAAAATTAGCAATCCATATGCCAATCGAAATTCACCATGAAATATATATCATCCACAGATCCAAAAATATTCATTTTACTGAACATGAATTTATGTATAATGTTGTTCAACTAGGAAGCTCACCCATATTTTGAAATTTCAGTTTCAACAGCGTTTAGGCGGAGTGATCTATTCTCACAATTTCTATCTGTCAAGTCAGCCACCTCACAAGAGTGTACCTGTGGTACCAGGTAGAATTCTATATGTGCATATAAAACTACATGTGCTGAATAGGCTACAGAGAAAGGGAGACAGGAATTCACATATTTGTTAACTTTAAGTACCCATGGAACTATTTCAATTAAAAATTAACTTGATTTATAACACCTACACTTTATCATGCAAAAGCCAAGTCTAACTATACACCCTGCCTCCTCTGACATGCTTGCATTTCTATTTTGTTTGGGTTATTTTACTCCATCATATTAGGATTAGTAGTAAGAGTCTATTAGGGTATGGGTTAGTGTCAGTTATTCAGTATTTCAAATGGAAAATAGGAAAATAAATCCAATGTGTATGCAAATATGTGCTACAAAAAATTCCCACTATCATCCAGAACAATGCCTTGACAATATCTTCTCCCCTAGGAAGACACAATTAGAGAAGAAGAGTTAGAAAATCTTTGAATACATACCTGGAATGGAAAATGTTCAGGAGTTCACAACCTTGGAGGTGGTAGAGGAGTTTCCAAAAGTAAGGGACAGTGTAAACACTCCACAAACATGGAGCTATGCTGGCATTAAGACTTCTTGAGAAACTGCCTCTGAGGTTGGACACTTGAAGTATATGTTGTTGTCAGGAGCTTTAGCTCCCTGTGTACGGAGACCATCAAAGCTGGGTCTACATCTATGTGACCTGGAGGATATGGTTTCTTATTTTCTAATGAACATGAGGAAGCAGTGATGAATTCTCTCTTTGTAGATAAACTGTGGCCACTGGGGGCTAAGTGTCTCCCTGTGTGGACTTTGAAGCCATTTGGTCATCCTCCAATTTTCGTGGTGTTTCTTGCTGCTGCACTGGGTGTTTTGTATTTGCTTCACAACATACAAGGATTTCAAATGGGACACAGTGCTGGTGGGAGTCCTGTAAGGTGTGGTGGGTCAGGGTCTTCAGGAGAATGCACCAACCAGGCTTCAATCCCACATTTCTTGCTCCCTTGACCATAGCAACCTGATTCTGAACATTGCCCTGAAACCTGTCCATATAACCAGATGCCTTTTCATGTAATTTTCTGCTGGCTGCACCAAGTCAGTCACAAGCCATTTGGAAGCCAATGACACACCCACATGGCCACACCACAAATATATTATCAGACAACTGCACACCACTGCTCTAGGCCCACTACTCAGCAGGCTCCAACTTACTGGCATCTGTGTTCTACACCATTTTCAAGAAATCCAGTCAATCAAGGCACTGTCTGGTACACTCATGAGCAGCAATAGGACATCCAATGGTTCTCCAGTGCCACCTGGTCATTGGGAATTTCAAAAATTTTATGGTATTTATCTATCCATTGTTCAAGAATGAAGTTGGAGGCACTTTGGGGTTTCCATTCATCCAAAAACCATTAAATGGTGAGGAAGCTCATTTCAATGAAAGTTCTAGAGAACTCTCACAGGCAAGGCTTTCCAAAGATTGGTCAAAATGTCATATGCAGACAGGCCCATTGAGGTCTAAAATGTGAGGTCCATGTGTGTTTTGACTCTTAACTATGGCTGCCAAGTCTTTCAGAATAAAATCATGTGATATTCTGGTTGAGATTCTCAGTGCTCTGTGGAAAGCCACCCAGGGCCCAATCTCAAGTTTCAAGGGTGACTCTCATGCGTGGCCTCCTACAATCCCAACACAATTAATGGCAATACTTCTCTGAGGTCAGTTCCAGAACTCAGTCTCGAAGGAGAATCACACCAGTGTTCAAGCCCATGTGGATCCAGTCATCTCTTCCAACCGCCACACAAATGACCACAATTGAAACCAAAACATTCCCACATGACCCTCATCTTCTTCCATATAGACACCCATCATAAACTCTTGCTGGAGGTTTCCATGAGGAGCGCAGCCCAAGGCAATGTCCAAAATATGCACCCTTGCCCGTCATTTGCCTAAAGTGAGGGTGGCCTTGACACCCTTCCTGTGAACCAGGAGTGATCAAATAGGCCTGCCTTTAATACGGCTCTGCTTCTCCAATTTGAGGCCTACTGACTGTCAGGTATAGATTCTTTATGTGATTTGGCATCATGGGAGAACCCAAGCACTTCTGCAGGAGTTCAAAGAACTCATTTGACCCAGAGGATCCTATTCTCACTTGATGGAGGTTAGGAACCTAACAGAGGAAGGCAAGAAACTTCATCCACAATGACTGATATTTTTACCATTTTCGTTTTCAATACACACATGGGAACTTTCTTTATATCCATCAGGTTCTGAGAATCTAATCCATAGCATGATGCAGAGCCAAGCAGCTGATTCAGACACATCCCTTTGGAAAGCAATTAAGCAAAGCACCACAGGTGATGCCCATTTATTTGCATTTAAAAACTGTTTACTTCAGGCTTCAAAAAGGAGTGGCCTGAGGTAAGGACCTTCCTGACATTCAGGGCAACAGAAAAATAGGTAAGCAGAAGGCCCAAAACAGTGTTTTTCCACTGAGACTTTCCTGGTCACACAGATATATGAGTTTCCTGAGATGGTCACCATTTCATTCAGCTATCCAGTACATGGCTATGTCACAGAGCTTGGAGGTGTTACATATCTTGGACACAAAACCATGAGCCTATTCTGGGTAGTGGCCAAAATTTAGGAAGAAAACAGGAACTTAGGAAGATAGTAGGGGTTGCCCATCCATAAAGCAACCTGCAGTCCAGTCATAAATTGGGTAGGATGAATGATGGAAAACTTTCTTCTAGACAGGACATATCCATTGATGCATTCTCTTTTCTCATGTCTACAACCACGGACACAGTGAGATACACAGATATAGAAACACTCACCTTGTCAAACGACTTTTTAGAAACAGTCCACTCCAAACCAAACAAACCGCCTTCCCTACCTATTCTCAGAACATGAGACAAAACCACAAACTCACACCCACACCCACAAAGGCACTTCCTTTCCCCAATATGTCTGTGACAATCCGGAGTGTCCTCTGACTGTGGACCATATTGTTACCTCGAACTGGCCTGCCCTGTCTCAGATCTGGTCTCCGTGGCCAAATCTGTGAAGTTGTCAGGAGGCAGCGATGACCAACTACCTGCTTTCTTAGGAAAGGACCCTCTTCAGAGCTGTCCTGGCATTTGGCCATTCTCACATCTGTAGGTACCAAAAAAGACTCTCTCTGCCCTTGGTAAAACCAAACATGTGATCCCACTAGGACTGTTACTGGGACTGGCTCTGGATGCCTGGCTTCCTAGATCCCAAGTTCAGAGAGTTCCATCACCAAGTAAGATAGGTGAAGTCACTTTTTTCATGAAATGAATGAGGTCACTGCCTTGGCAACCACTTTGTCCTAACAGTTGCTCCCAAGGGTCCCATGAGATGGAGGCTGTTCCTACGTTCTGTGACACTGTCACAAGTTACAATGGTATATCAACCATATGCACTGGGGAACTTCTCTCCATACAGGCCTGCTTTGGTCCATCTTCTCTACATTAAGAAGAGAGAGGCTGATTCAGACGCATCCTTTCATCCTGTCCAGGTTCTTTACCATGTCAGAAGACTTTTGCTCTCTTTGGTACTACATAGCTGCCTACAACTTCTCCAAGGATCATTTCTGCATTGACCTTTGAGGTTCTCAGCAGGTGGAAGATCCCCTACATTCCTGTATTGTAAGACCAACTCTATCCCTGCTCCTCTGTAAAGTTAGATTGAGGGAACAGCGTATGGTTAGGGTTAATAACAGGTTCTATTTCGGTTAGGAATCATTCTGCGGGATGAATAATGTTATTGGGAACCTGCGATATTTAAAAGAATATATAGGTGAAATATAAGTTTGAAAACCCAAATCTATGTAAGTTTTGAAGCCCAGAAGTGTATTGGGCCCTTGGGTAGGATACTTAGCTTTGAATTATGTTCTGCACAGATGTCTCTGATTAATCGCTGTACAATGGCATAGGACCTTTACCTTGGATGATTGAATGTCAAAGAGAACATGCAGTCAAAAAGGGATAGTCGGTAGGATAAGGAAGATAGTCAGTAGGTTTAGAAAGAAGAGTGAGTATAGGATTAGGACCTAAAGTTTTTTAGCAATAGGGTTTCGGGTAGAGAGTGAATGTAAATGTCAGCACATGTGAAGAGTCATTCACAATGATGAACTGGGGAAAATATGTAGGAAAGTAAATATCAATTGAGACAAAAGGAAATCAGGCAAAGTATCATGTGAGTTAAAGGATTAGACATTTTCAACAGGGTTGAGGTTGAATATATACTCTTAGCAAGAAACAAATATGTAGTCACCAATTGGATTGACATTTGAGAGCATTAGGCAACCTGGACATGGATGTTATTACTAATCCATGCTCACTTTCCATTTAGGCTTTGGTACAATCATAAGTGTGACCTTTGCATTTTGTGTCCATAATATTACTGTGATAAAATATATATGTAGATCAGGTGACATGAGTATATCTTCCACCATTTCTGGGAGCAATATTTTGAAGACGTATAAATTAGTATTGGGGGTACAAAGAGGTGTACCCTGTTTCTATGAATATACAGATAATGCATGAATAAAACATACTCTGAATAAAACCTATACTCATTCCACTATAAATAATGGATTGAATTGATATCTGAAAATATACAGGAAATCAAATATTCATATACAGACATTCATTACAACCAGTTATACATTAATGATAATATTAGTATTAGGATTTTCATGAAGAGTGTGTGAGTTTTGCTTCAAAATTGATTATGGAAATCGAAAATAATGTGTTTGGAAAGAAGTCTCATGAAAAGACCAATAAAGAAACATGGAGGAATTCATGTGTTCAGAAGCAGGAAGTGATTGAAAGTGAAACAAATTCCTATATATTTTTGAACTTTTGGATGAAATATATATACTATGATGTGCATAAACTGAAGAAATAATAATGTCCCACTGTTGAATAAATATAAACGTCAAAATACATATCATGTCCCATAGGAATCTACTTGCATTGATGTTAAACTGGGTCAGTTACTGTAGAAACATTAGGATTTGTATACACCATTCACTGAAGTTAGTTGTCAGTACTAGGAAACAAATATGAATTTCAGGTGGATGAATAGTTTGGAAAATAATCTTGTGAAAAGTTGATTATAAATCCACCTAAATGAATATGAATGAATTTAGGGAGTGTATAATAAGTCACATATATTACATATTTTGAAAAATCTGGAGAGTATATATATATATATATATATATATATATATATATATATATATATAGAGAGAGAGAGAGAGAGAGAGAGAGAGAGAGACATTAAAAACTAGCAATATATATGCCAATCAAAATTCATCATGAAATATATATCATCCACAGATCCAAAAATATTCATTATACTGAACATGGATTTATGTATAATGTTGTTCAACTAGAAAGTTCACCCATAGTTTGAAATTTCAGTTCCAATAGCATTTACGAGGAGTGATCTGTTCTCACAATTTGTATCTGCCAAGCCAACCACCTCACAAGAATGCACGTGTGGTACCAGGTAGAAATCTATATGGGCATATAAAAATACATGTGCTTAATAGGCTACAGAGAAAGAGAGAAAGGAATTCACATATTTGTCAACTTTAAAAACACATGGAGAACTATTTCAAAAAAAATTTGCAAGATTTATAACTCCTACCCTATATTATGCAAAAGGCAAGTCCAAGTATACACCTTGCCTCCTCTGAACTGCTTGTACTTCTTTTCTGTTTTTTGTTATTTTTCTCCATCATATTAGGATTAGTAGTCAGAGTCTAGTTGGGAATTGGTTAGGGTTAGAGATTCAGTGTTTTAAAGGGAAATTGAAAAATGAATCCAATGTCTATGCAAATATGTGCTACCCAAAAATCTTCCCACTCTCATCCAGAACAATGCCTTGATATTATCTTTTACAAAAGTAAGACACAGTTAGAGGAGAAGAGTTAGAAAATCTGTGAATACATATCTGGAATGGAATTTGCTCATGAGTTCACAACCTTGGAGGTGGTAGCAGAGTTCAAAAAAGTAAGGCAAAAGGTAAACACTCCTCAAACATGGAGCTCTGCTGGCCTATAAAAATTCTTGAGAAACTGCCTCTGAGGTTGGGCACTTGAAATATATGTTGTTTTCAGGAGATTTAGTTCTTTTGTAGAGAGACCATCAAAGCTGGTTCTGCATATATGTGACCTGTAAGACATGGTTTCTTATTTTTCATTGAACATGTGGCAGCAGTACTGAATTCTTTTTTTTTGTAGCTAAACTGTGGACACTGTGGCTAAGTTTCTCCCTGTGCTAACTGGGAAGACATTTGTTCATCCTCCACTTTTAGTGGTGTTTCTTGCTGCTGCACTGGGAGTTTGGTATTTGCTTCACGAAATAAAGGAGGTCAATTGGGACACATTGCTGGAGGGAGTTCTGTCACGTGTGGTGGGTGAGGGTTTGCAGGAGAATGCAATAACCAGGCTTCTATCCCACATAGCTTTCCCCCTTGACCATAGCAACCTGATTCTGAACATTTCCCTGAAACCTCTCCATATAACAAGATGCCTTTACCTATTGGGTCTGTTGGCTGAAACCATATCAGTCACAAGCCATTTGAAAGCCAATGGCATATCCACGTGGCCCCACCACAGATGTTTTGTCACACAACTGCTCACCACTGCTCTAGGCCCACTAATCAGCAGGCACCAACTAACTGGCATCTCTGTTCTACACCATTTTCAAGAAACACTGTCAATCAAGGCACTGTCTGGTATACTCATGATCAGCATCAGGACATCCAAAGGTTTTCCAGTGCCACCTGGTCATGGAAATTTCAAAAATTTCATAGTATTTATCTAGCCATTATTCAAGGAATAAGTTGTAGTCACTGTGGGTTTCAATTCATTCAGGAACCATTAAATGTTAAGGAAGCTCATTTCAATGAAAGCTCTGGAGAACAATCACAGGCAAGGCATCCCAAATAGTGGCCAAAAGGTCACATGAATCCAGGACCATTGAGGTCTACAATGTGAGGTCCATGTGTGTTTTGACTCTCAACTATGGCTGCCAAGTTTTTCAGAATAAAATCATGTGATATCCTGGCTGAGATTCTCAGTGTTCTGTAGAAAGCCACCCTTGGCCTAGATCTCAGTTTCCAAGGGCGACTCTCATGCGTGGCCTCCTAACATCCCCACAAAATTCATGGCAATACTTCTCTGAGGTCAGTTCTACAACTCAGTCTCTAAGGAGTATTACACCAGAGTACAAGCCGAGGTGGACCCAGTCATCCCTTCCAACTGCCACACAAATGACCAAAATTAAAACCAAAACATTCCCACATGGCCCTCATCTTCTTCCACATAGACCCTCATTATAACCTCTGGCTGGAGATTTCCATGAGGGGTGCAGCGCAAGAGAGTGTCCAAAATAAGCTCCCTTGGCCGTCATTCGCCTAAAGTCAGGGTGGCCTGGACACCATTCCTGTGAACCAGGAGTGATTAAATAGGCCTGCCATTACAACTGCTCTGCTTCTCCAATTTGAGGCCTACTGACTGTGGGGTTTAGATTCTTTATTTGAAGTGGAATCATGAGAAAACCCAAGCACCTCTGCATGGCTTTGAAAAACTCATTTGACCCAAAGGATTCCTATACTCACTTGATGATTGTCTGCAACCTAATAGAGAAAGGAGAGAGACATCATCCACAATGACTGAATTTTGCCATTTTAGTTTTGGATGCACACATGGGATCTTTCTTTATATCCATCAGGTGCTGAGAATATAAGCCACAGCCTCACACAGGGCCAAGAGGCTGATTCAGACACATCCCATTCAAAGCAATTAAGCAAAGAGCCACAGGTGATGCCCAATCATTTCCATATGAAAACTGTTTTTTTCATGCTTCACAAAGGGGTGGCCTGAGGCAAAGACCTTCCTGTCATTCAGTGAAACAGAAAAATAGGTAAGCAAAATCACAAAGCATGGTTTCTCCACTGAGACTTACCTGGTCACACTGATATCTGAGTTTTCTAAGAAGCTCGCCATTACCTTCAGCTATTCAGTACATGGCCATGTGACAGAGCTTGGGGTGGTACCTATCTTGGACACAAAACCATGAGACTATTCTGCAGATTGGTCAGAATTCAGGAAGAAATCTGAAACTTAGGAAGATAGTAGGTGTTGCCCATCGATAAGGCAACCTGCAGTACAGTCATAAATTGGGCAGGATGAATGCTGGGAAGCTTTCTACTAGACAGGACACATTCATTGATGCATTCTCTTTTCTAATGTCTACAACTACGGACACAGTGTTATACACAGACATAGAAACACTTGCCTTGTCAAACAACTATCTAGAAACAGTCCACTGCAAACCAGACATACCAGCTTTCCTACCTATTCTAAGAAAATGAGACAAAACCACAAACTCACACCCACAAACACAAAGCACCTCCTTCCCCCAAGTAAGTCTGTGAATATCCAGAGTGTCCTCTGACTGGCGGGTCCTACTATGTTCACCCGAAATGGCCTGTACTGTGTCAGATCTGGTCTCCTTGGCCAACTCTGTGTAGTTGTTAGGAGCCAGCGGTGAGTCACTACCTACTTACTAAGGAAAGGCCCGTCTTCAGAGCTCTCCTGACATTTGGCCATCCTCACATCAGTAGGTACCAAGAAAGACAGAATCTGTCATTGGTAAAACTAAACAAGTGAGCCCACTGGGACTGGGACTTGGACTGGCTCTGGATGCCTGGCTTCCTGGATCCCAAGTTCAGAGAGTTCCATCACCAAAGAAGTAAGGTAGGTCACTTCCTTCAGGAACTGAATGAGGTCAATGCCTTGGCAAACACTTTGTCCTAATAGTTGCTTCCAAGGGTCCCATGAGATGGAGGCTGCCCCTACTTCCTGTGACACTGTCACAAGTTAGAATGGTATATCAACCATAGACACACGGGAACAGCTCTCCACACAGACCTTGTTTGGTCCATCTGCTCTACATTAAGAAGAAAGTGGCTGATTCAGACACACCCCTTCATCCTGACAAGGTTGTTTGCCATGGAAGATGACTTTTGCTCTCTCAGGTCCTTCATAGCTGCCTACCTCTTTTCCAGGGATCATGTCTGCATGGACCTTTAAGGTTCTCAGCAGGTGGAAGATCCCCTACATTCCTGTATTGTAAGACCAACTCTGTCCCTGCTCTTCTGTAAAGTTAGATTGAGGGAACAGTGTATGTTTAGGGTCAATAACATGTTGGATTTGGTTTAGGAATCATCCTGCAGAATGAATAATGGTATTTGAAACTGCGATATTTACTAGAATATATATGTGAAATATAAGTGTGAAACCAGAAATCTAGGTAACATTTCAAGCCCAGAAGCGCATTGGACCCTTGATTGTGATACTTAGAATAAAATTACATTCTGCACAGAGGTCTCAGATAGATCAATATACAATTGCGTAAGACCTTGTACCTTGCTTGATTGAATGTAGAAGAGAATATCCAGTCAAAAAAGGATAGTCAGTAGGATTAGGAAGATAGTCGGTAGGTTTACAAAAAGAATGAGTATAGGATTAGGAACAAAAGTTTATTAGCAATTGGTTATCGATTAGAGTTTGAATGTAAATGTCAGCACATGTGAAGAGTCAGTCACAATGATGAACTGGGGAAAATATGTAGGAAACAGATAGAAATAGAGCCATAATGAAATCAGGCAATATATAAAGTGAGCGATAGGATTAGACATTTTCAGTAGGGTTGAGTTTGAATATATAATCTTAAGAAGAAACAAATATGTAGTCACCAATAGGATTGATATTTGAGAGCATTAGGCAAGCTGGACATGGATGTTTTTAGTAATCCATGTTTACTTTCCATTTAGGCTTTGGTACAAACATAAGTGTGACCTTTGCATTTTGTGTTCCAAATATTTCTGTGATTAAATGTATAAGTAGATCAGGTGACATGAGTATTTCTTCCACCATTTCAGGGAGCAATATTTTGAAGAGATATAAATTAGTATTGGGGGTATAAAGAAGTGTACACTGCGTCTATGAATATAGAGATAATGCATGAATAGACCATACTGTGAATAAATAATATAACTCTTTCCACTTTAAATAATGGATTGAATTTTTATCTGAAAATATATAAGAAATCCTATATTGGTATGCAATCATTAATTCCAACCAGTTATACATCTAATGGTAATATCAGAGTTATAATTTATCATAAAGTTTATGTGAGTTTTGCTTCAAAAGTGATTATGGAAACTGAAAGTAATGTGTCTTGAAAGAAGTCTCATGTAAAGACCTGTCAAGAAACATGGAAGAATACATGTGTCCTGAAGCAGGAAGTGATTGAAAGTGAAACAAATTCCTGTAAATTTGTGAACTTGTGGGGAAATCTTAAGAGCCCCTCCCAGCTCTCCCTTGAGCGCGATAGCCAGACCGAGGGAATTAGGAGTGGCACGGGACTCGTGGTGCAGACCTCCAGGCCACCGCTCCCACCAGTGCTGAAAAGTGAAGTCTCTTGCTCCAGCTTCTGGGGGCATGGCTTCCGGAGTGCAAGCAAATTCGCTGGGGGTTCTCAGGCCTAAGCTCTACAAACTTAGGGTATGAGGGAGACAAACAGGGAGAGTGTGCCCAGGCGTTCATGAAAACAGGGCTCCTAGGAGCAGCAGATCTGGCATGTAGCCAGTATTGTGGTGAGTGTCACAGGTGAGTGGGGCCTGGCTTGAGGAAACACAAAAGAAGGCCCTAGGCACTCAGGATTGGACACCCACCCAGTCTGGAAGGAAGAGCTGCTGCACAGTGATTGGTTCCCACTTATTGAAAGGAGAAGCTTGGCCCAGTGGGCACAGCTCTACCTACTGGAAAAGAAGTTTATTGCAATCTATGACAGCATTTATTATTATTATTATTATTATTATTATTATTATTATTATTATTTTAATTTTTTTTTTGTTTTGTTTTTGTTTTCTTTTATTTTCATTTTTTGTTGCTGTTCTTTAACTTTTTAAAAATGTTTTAAAATATTTTATTTTTTATTTCATTTTATTTTTTTTTTCCGGTTCATGATGACCATCTGAGAACACAAATTTATTGCTTTTATTTTCCAAAATCCTCATAAAAGAACTTAAACACTATAAAAAAAACACACGGTATTACCATAAAACAACAAATGATAGGGAAAAAAACATATTGGATCTCACCATCATGTATACACACAACACACACCTGCACAATCCCCCCAAACTAAAAGTAAATAGCAGAAAGATCAGTAGAGTGGAGGGAAGGGAACAGAAAGAGGGAGAAAAGGAGAAAAAGAGGAAGTACTGGGGACTGAATTAGAGCAAATTATATTTCATGCTTTTATAATTATGCCAAAATGAATCTTAATGTTATGTATAATCTTAATGTTATGTATAAAAAGAACCAATTAAAAAAAGAAATACGATAGTATACCAGTGCTGTGTAGAGAAAAATAAAAAAAATACCTATACATAAACTAAAAAAAATGTGAATTTTAAGAATAAACTGGAGTTGGCTAGAGTTGTGGCTCAGTGGTAGAGCACTTGTCTAGCATGTGTGAGGCACTGGTTGGATTCTCAGCACTGCATATAATTTAATTAATTAAATAAGGATCCATCAACAACTAAAAAAACTAGTAAAAAAGAATAAATTATAAAAAATAAATGAAAGTGTGTAGAAAATGTCATTTGAAGTAAAAATACAAAATCAGCTCTAAGTTGTGTGCAACACAAACACACAAGTTAAGTGGTGTTTGAAAATACAGGGAGCAAAAGCTATTGTATAAAAATTTTATTGATAATTCCAGAACATCTATTATTAATATCAATGTAAAATATGTATTTTAAGTGAAAGAACCTTTAATAAGACAGCAATTGTGTTAATTAATTAAAGAATCTAAAAATTAGATGAAAATATGATTTGTTTTTATTCAATGAAGCAAGATTAAATGTTTGAAATATGATTTTAAGGAGAAATATAGGCACCACAATAAGTTTTAGGCATTTTGTGGATACAAAGATAATTAACTTAGGACAACTTACTATGATAAATGAGTTTACTTTAGTAGAAAAATAGAATTTGCTCTCTGGAAACTGGGCACCCCTAATCCCCAAATCCCAAATCCAAAATGCCAAATCTAACATGTTTTAGTACTGGAATGTGACAAGTGAAAAGTTTCCTACTTGGCTTCATTTGACAGGTTACAGTCAAAATGCAGGTATACTAAAAATGTTGTATGAAATTTCCGCCAGGCTATGGGTCTAAGGCATGTATGAAATATAAATGAATTTCATATTTACACTTGAGTCTTATCCCCAAGATTATGTGTGTATAAATATTCCATAATTCCAAAAAAATCCAAAATCTGAAATGCTTCTTGTTCTAAGCATTTTTGATAAACAATACTTAACCTATATACAATTGTTTCCCCCACAACAAATAAACAAATTTAATAAGGTTAAAAACTTTCCAAAAATAAAATTTAAACATACTACAAAGCAAATAAATAACACATGAAAAATAAATTTTTTGGTGACTTAACAACTGGAAACTGTTTCATTTAACTTGCCCCTGGATCATAGATAAACTTCAAAATTATTTTCTTTTTTTTTTAATGGCAAAATAATTTTATTTTATTTTATTTTTTTATTGGTTGTTCAAAACCCTACAAAGCTCTTGACATATCATATTTCATACATTAGCATACATTAGCTTCAAGTGAGTTATGAACTCCCTATTTAACCCCAAGTAGAGATTGCAGAATCACATGGGTTACACATCCACATTTTTACATAATACCATACTAGTAACTGTTGTATTCTGCTGCCTTTCCTATCCTCTACTATCCCCCCTCCCCTCCCCTTTTTGTTATTATTATTTTTTAAAATTTTAATTTTAATTTTATATTATCATTATCATTTTTTAAAATCATTTTCTTTCTTTATTTTCTATTTTTCTATTGTATTTCATTTCTTTTCAATTTTCTTATTTCCCATTCCTTGCATTCTACCTGCCTACTCTCATTCTCTTTAGTGACTTTTTCCCTTCCTTTCTAAAATCTTTCCTCCCAAACATCAAATAAATTTATAAGAGTAAACAGTAACTCAGCAGTCAAACAGAACAAGAAGTAACATGAGCAGCATAAACAAGCAAGGAAGAAAAGAAGAACAAACAACGAAGGACACCCTAAATATTCAGGAGGACCTAGAGTCATCAGAAAAGTGGTCATAAAGAACTCAAGGAATACCTTAGACAGATGGAATGGAAACTTAAAGAGGATATGAGACAGAAAATCCAAACAATAAAAGAAAACTTTGAAAATGAATTACATAAACATATAAAAGAAAAAGTTAAGCATCTTTATCAGTGGATAGAGATTATAAAAAAAATCAAAAAATAATTCTAGAAAGGAAGGAAATGTTAAACCAAATTAAGAACTCCATTGAGAGTATCACTAACAGAGTGGAGCAAGTAGAAGCCAGAACGTCAGATAATGAAGACAAAATATATCATCTTGAAACGAGTCCAGCCAACTCAGAAAGGCTGGCAAAAAAATCACAAGAAAAACATCCAAGAGATTTGGGATAACATAAAAAAAACCACACTTACGAGTCATCAGGATAGAGGAAGGTACAGAGACTCAAACCAAGGGAATGAGAAAACTGCTGAATGAAATAATTACAGAAAACTTTCCAGAAATGAAAAAGGAAATGGATATACAAATTGTAGATGTATACAGGACAAGAGCACACAAAATCACAGTAGACGAATGCCAAGACACATTGTTATGAAGATATCCAATATACAGAACAAAGAGAAAATAATAAATCTACAAGTGAATGGAGGCAGAATACATTCAGTGGTAAACCAATAAGGTTAACAACGGATATTTGATCACAGACCCTGAAAGCGAGAAGATCCTGGAAAAACGTATTTCAAACACTGAAAGACAATGGATGCCAACCAAGAATTATGTATCCAGCATAATTAACCATCAGGTATGACAACGAAATAAGAATCTTTCATGATAAACAAAAGCTAAAAGAATTTGAAGCCAGAAAACAAGCATTGCAAAGCATCTTGAGCAAAACACTACACATGAAAGAAATAAAAAACAACAACCAAAACCATCAGTGGGAAGTACCTTGGTAATGACAGAGGCAGGGTGAAAGCTTATCATGGAGAAGCAAACTAAATTTAAAAAAAAAGATAAATAATCAAACATGGCTGGCAGTACAAACCATACATCAATAGTAACTCTGAATGTAAATGGCTTCAACTCTCCAATAAAGCGACATAGGCTGGTAACTTGGATTAAATAAACAAATCCAACAATATGTTGCCTCCAGGAGACACATCTGAAATGCAAAGACACACAGGCTGAAGGTGAAAGGTTGGAAAAAAATACACCATGCACACATATCCTCATAAGCAAGCAGGGGTGGACATCCTCATATCAAATAAAATCGACTTCAAGACTAAGTTAATCAAAAGGGATAAGGAAGGACATTATATTCTGTTAAAAGGAACCATTCACCAACAAGACATAACAATTATCAATATTTATGCACTAAATAATGGTGCTACGATGTTCATGAAACAAATTTTTTTCAAGCTCCAGAATGAAATAGACCTCAACACAATAATTATGGGTGACTTCAACACACATCTATCACCATTGGACAGATCCTCCAAACAAAAGTTGAATAAAGAAAGTATAGAACTCAATATCACAATCAATAACCTACATGTAACTGACATATATAAAATATATCAATCATCATCAAGTGGATATACTTTTTTCTCAGCAGCACATGGATCCTTCTCAAAAATAGACCATATATGATGCCATAGGGCAACCCTCAGTAAATATAAAGGTGTGGAGATAATACCATGCATTTTTTCTGATCATAATGGAATGAAACTGGAAATCAATGATAAAAGAAGGAAGGAAAAATTCTACATCACATGGAAAATGAACAATATGTTACTGAATGATCAATGGGTTACAGAAGACATAAAGGAGGAAATCAAAAAATTCTTAGAGATAAATGTAATTACAGACACAACATATCGGAATCAATGGGACACAATGAAAACAGTTTTAAGAGGGAAATTCATCGCCTGGAGGTCATTCCTGAAAAAAAGGAAAAACCAACAAATAAGTGAGCTCACACTTCATCTCAAAGCCCTAGAAAAGGAAGATCAAAACAACAGCAAATTTAGCAGAAGGCAAGAAATTATTAAAATCAGAGTGGAAATCAACGAAATTGAAACAAAAGAAACTATTGAAAAAATTAACAAAACTAAAAGTCGGTTCTTTGAAAAAATAAATAAGATCAACAGACCCTTAGCCATGCTAAAGACGAAAAGAAGAGAAAGAACTCAAATTACTAACATATGGGATGAAAAAGGCAACATCACAACAGATGCTACAGAAATACAGAAGACAATTAGAAATTATTTTGAAAACCATTATTCCAATAAAATAGAAAATAGTGAAGACATCGATAAATTTCTTAAGTCATATGATTTGCCCAAACTGAGTCAGGAGGATACACACAATTTAAACCGACCAATATCAATGGATGAAATAGAAGAAGCAATCAAAAGACTACCAACCAAGAAAAGCCCAGGAACGGATGGCTATACAGCGGAGTTTTACAAAACCTTTAAAGAAGAATTAATACCAATACTTTTCAAGTTATTTCAGGAAATAGAAAAAGAGGGAGCTCTGAAAAACTAATTTTATGAGGCCAACATCACCCTAATTCCAAAACCAGAAAAAGACACCTCAAAGTAAGAGAACTACAGACCAATATATCTGATTAACCTAGATGCAAAAATCCTCAATAAAAAACTGCCTAATCGAATACAAAGGCACATCAAAAAAATTGTTCACCAGGATCAAGTAGGATTCATCCCTGGTATGCAACGATGGTTCAATATATGAAAATCAATAAATGTTATTCATCACATCAATAGACTTAAAGATAAGAACCATATGATCATCTCGATAGACACAGAAAAAGCATTTGACAAAGTACAGCATCCCTTTATGTTCAAAACATTAGAAAAATAGGGATAACAGGAACTAACCTCGACATTGTAAAAGCTATCTATGCTAAGTCTCAGGCTAGCATCATTATGAATGGAGAAAAATTGAAGGCATTCCCTCTAAAATCTGGAACAAGACAGGGATGTCCTCTGTCACCACTTCTATTCAATATAGTTCTCGAAACACTGGCTAGAGCAATTAGACAGACGAAAGAAATCAAAGGCATTAAAATAGGAAATTAAGAACGAAAATTATCACTATTTCCTGGTGCCATGATTCTATACATAGAAGACCCAAAAGGGTCTACAAAAAAACTACTAGAACTAATAAATGAATTCAGCAAAGTGGCAGGATATACAATCAAAACGCATAAATCAAAGGCATTTCTGTATATCAGCGACAAAACTCCTGAAACAGAAATGAGAAAAAACACTCCATTCACAATATCCTCAAAAAAATTAAATACTTGAAAATCAACCAAACAAAAAAGGTAAAAGACTTATACAATGAAAACTACAGAACCCTAAAAAGAGAAGTAGAAGAAGATCTTAGAAGATGGAAAAATATACCCTGTTCCTGGATAGGCAGAACTAACATCATCAAAATGGCGAAATTACCAAAAGTTTTCTATAGGTTCAATGCAATGCCAATCAAAATCCCAATGGCATTTCTTGTAGAAATAGATAAAGCAATCATGGAATTCGTATGGAAAAATATAAGACTCAGAATAGCAAAAGCAATTCTAGCAGGAAGTGTGAATCAGGCGGTATAGCGATACTGGACTTAAAACTATACTACAGAGCAATAATAACAAAAACAGCATGGCACTGGTACCAAAACTGGCGGGTTGACCAATGGTACAGAATAGAGGACACAAAGACTAATTCACAAAGCTACAACTATGCTATATTTGATAAAGGAGCTAAAAGCATGCAATGGAGGAAATATAGCATCTTCAACAAATGGTGTTGTAAAAAATGGAAATCCGTATGCAACAAAATGAAACCGAATCCCCTCCTCTTGCCATGCAAAAAAGTTAACTCAAAGTGGATCAAGGAGCTAGATATCAAATAAGAGACTCTGCATCTGATAGAAGAAAAGGTTGGCTCCGATCTACATAATGTGGGGTCGGGCTCCAAATTCCTTAACAGGACACCCATAGCAGAAGAGTTAATAACAAGAATCATCAAATGGGACTTACTTAAACTGAAAAGATTTTTCTCAACATAATAAAAAATGAGAGAGGTAAATAGGGAGCCTAAATTATGGGAACAAATTTTTACTCCTCACACTTCAGATAGACCCCTAATATCCAGAGTATACCAAGAACTCAAAAAATTAGACAATAAGATGATAAATAACCCAATCAAAAATGGGCCATGGACCTGAACCGACACTACTCAGAGGAGGACATACAATCAATCAGTAAGTAAATGAAAAAATGCTCACCATCTCTAGCAGTCAGAGAAATGCAAATTAAAACCACCCTTAGAAACCATCCTACTCTAGTAAGATTGGCAGCCATTATGAAGTCAAACAACAAGTGCTGGCGAGGATGTGGAGAATAGGGTACTCTTGTACATTGCTGGTGGGACTGCAAACTGTTGTGGCAAATTTGAAAAGCAGTATGGAGAATCCTGGGAAAGCTGGGAATGGAACCACCATTTGACCCAGCTATTGCCCTTCTCAGACTATTCCCTGAAGACGTTAAAAGAGCATATTACAGGGATACTGCCACGTCGATGTTCATAGCAGCACAATTCAAAATTGCTAGACTGTGGAACCAACCCAGATGCCCTTCAGTAGATGAATGGATAAAAAAATGTGGCATTTATACACCATTGAGTATTATGCATCATTAAAAAAATGACAAAATTATTGAATTTGCAGGGAAATGGATGGCACTAGAGCAGATTATGCTTAGTGAAGCTAGCCAAACCCTAAAAAACAAATAAAAATGTCTTCTTTGATATAATGAGAGCAACTAACAACAGAGCAGGGAGGAAGAGCAGGAAGAAAAGATCAACATTAAACAGAGACATGAGGTGGGGGTCGGAAAGAGAGAGATAAAGGAAATTGCATGGTAATGGAGGGAGACCCTCATTGTTACACAAAATTATATATAAGAGGTTGTGAGGGGAATGGGAAAATAAACAAAGATATAAATGTATTACAGTAGATGGGGTAGAGAGAGAAGATGGGAGGGGAGCGGGGATACTAGAGGATAGAAAATGTAGCAGAATACAACAGTTACTAATAGGGCATTATAAAAATGCAGATGTGTAACACATATGATTCTGCAAACCGTATTTGGGATAAAAATGGGAGTTCATAACCCACTTGAATCTAATGTATGAAATATAATATGTCAAGAGCTTTGTAATGTTTTGAACACCCAATTAAAAAAATAAAAAAATAATATGAAATAAAATAATTGAAAAAAAAAACACATGGAGAAATATTTCACTCTCATCCAGAACAATGCCTTGACATTACCCTCGCCCCAAGTAATACATCATTAGAGGAGAAGAGTTAGAAAATCTGGGAATACATAGCTGGAATTTAATATGATCAAAAGTTCACAACCTTGGAGGTGGTAGAGTAGTTTACTAAAGTAAGTGACAGGGTAAACACTCCACAAATATGGAGCTCTGCTGGCCTAAAGACTTCTTCAGAAACTGCCTCTGAGGTTGGGCACTTGAAATATATGTTGTTGTCAGGAGCTTTAGATTCCTTTGTAATGAGAGCATCAAAGCTGGGTGTGCATCTATGTGACCTTTAGGACATGGTTTCTTATGTTCCAATGAACATGAGTCAGCAGTGCTGAATTCAATCTTTGTAGGTAAACTGTGGTCACTGGGGGCTAAGTGTCTCCCTGTGTGGACTGTGAAGCCATTTGGTCATCCTCCACATTTTGTGGTGTTTCTTGCTGCTGCACTGGTAGTTTGGTATTTGCTTCACAAAATACAAGGAGTCCACATGGGACAAAGTGTTGGAGGGAGTTTCTCACTTGTGGTGGGTCAGGGTCTGCAGGAGAATGCACCCACCAAGGTTCTATCCCAAATAGCTTGCCTCTTGACCATAGCAACGTGATTCTCAACATTGCCCTGAAACCTCTACAAATAAAAATACGCCTTTACATATAAGGGTCTGCTCGCTGCACCATGTCAGTCACAAGCAATTTGGAAGCCAATGGAAGATCCACTTGGCCCCACCACAGATGATTTATCACACACCTGCCGACTGCAGCTCTATGCCCACTACTCAGCAGGCTCCAAATTACTGACATCTCTGCTCTACACCATTTTCTGGAAACCCAGTCCATCAGGCACTGTCTGTTATACTCATAGTCAGCAACAGGATATCCAAAGGTTCTCCAGTGCCACCTGGTCATGGAAATTTAAAAAAAAATTCAGGGTATTTACCTAGCCATTTTTCAAGGATGAAGTTGAAGGCACTGTGGGTTTCACTTCATTCAGGAACCATTAAATGGTGAGGATGCTCATTTCAATGAAAGTTCTGAAGAACTCTCATAAGCATGGCTTCCTAAATAGTGGCCAATGATCACATGATGCTAGGCGCATTGAGGTCTACAATGTGAGGTCCATGTGTGTTTTGACTCTCAACTATGGCTGCCAAGTCTTTCAGAATAAAATTATGTGATACCCTGGCTGAGATTCCCAGTGCTCTGTGCAAAGCCAACCTGGGCCTAGATCTCAGTTTCCAAGGGCAAATTTCATGCGTGGCCTCCTAAAATCCCAACTCAATTCATGGCAATACTTCTCTGAGGTCAGTACCACAACTCCGTATCTAAGGGGAATCACACCAGAGTTCAAGCCCAGGTGGACCCAGTCGTTACTTCCAACCACCACCCAAATGACCACAATTAAAACAAAAACACTCCCACATGACCCACATCTTCTTCCATATAGACACTCATCATAACTTCTGGCTGGAGGTTTCCATAAGGGGCTCCGCCCAAGCCAGTGTCAAAAATAAGATCCCTTGCCCCTTAATTTGACTAAACTCAGGGTGGCCTGTACACCCTTCGTGTGAACAAGATGTGGTCAAATAGGCCTGCCATTAATACTGCTCCACTTCTCCAATTTGAGGACTACTGACTGTGGGTTTTAGATTCTTTATGTGAACTGGAGTCATGATAAAACCCAAGCACCTATGGGATAGAATCTGCAGGGCTTTGAGGAACTCATTTGACACAAAGGATCCCTATTCTCACTTGATGGAGGTCACGAACCTTACAGAGGAAGACGAGAGACTTCATCCACAATGACTGCTCTTTTTGCCACTTTGGTTTTGGATGTACACATGGAATCTTTCTTTAGATCCATCAGGTGATGAGAAACTAAGCAACAGCCTCACACAGGGCCAATGGTCTGAATGAGACACATCTTTTTCAAAGCAATTAAGCAAAGAGCCACAGGTAATGCCCATCCATTTCCATTTGAAAACTGTTTTCTTCAGGCTTCACAAAGGGGTGGCCTAAGGCAAAGACCTTCCTGACATTTAGGGCAACAGAACAATAGGTAACCAAAAGGCCAAAGCAGGGTTTCTCCACTGAGACTTTAATGGTCATAGTGATTTCTGAGTTTTCAGTGATGCTCGCCATTCCCTTCAGCTATCCAGTACATGGCCATGTCACAGAGCTTGGAGGTGGTATATATCTTGCACAAAAAACCATGAGCCTATTCTAGAGAGTGGCCAGAATTCAGGAAGAAAAGTGGAACTTAGGAAGATAGCAGGTGTAGCCAATTGATAAGGCAAGCCGCAGTCCATTCATAAATTGTGCAGGATGAATTCTGGGAAGCTTTCTACTAAACAGGACATATCTATTGATCCAATATCTTTTCTAGTGTCTACAACCATAGATAACAGTGGGATACACAGACATAGAAACACTCACCTTGCCAAACGACTTACTAGAAACAGTTCACTCCAAACCAAACAAACCGCCTTCCCTACCTATTTTCAGAACATGAGACAAAACCACAAACCCACAACCAAACCTACAAAGGCAACTCCTTCCGCCAAGTAGGTCTTTGACTATCTGGAGTGTCCTCTGACTTATGGGCCATACTATGTTCCCCCGAAATGGCCACTCCTGTCTCAGATTTGGACTCCATGGCCAACTCTATTTAATTGTCAGGAGCCAGCTGTGAGCCACTACCTGCTCTCTCAGGAAAGGCCCCTCTTCAGAGATTTCCTGCCATTTAGCCATCCTCACATGAGTAGGTACCAAGAAAGACTGACTCTGTCCTTGGTAAATCCAAACAAATGAGACCACTCGGACTGGAACTGGCCCTGGATTTTTTGCCTGAATTCCTGGATCCCAAGATCAGATAGTTCCATCACCAAGGAAGTGAGGTGAGGTCACTTCTTTCAGGAATTGAAAAATCTGTGGAAAGCAACCCTGGGCCTAGATCTCAGTTCCAAGGGTGACTCTTATGCGTGGCCTCCTAAAATCCCAACAAAATTCAATGCAATACTTCTCTAAGGTCAGTTCCACAACTCAGTCTCTAAGGGGAATCACACCAGAGTTCAAGCCCAGGTGGACCCAGTCATTTCTTCCAACCGCCACACAAATGACAAAAATTAAAACGAAAACACTCCCACATGGCCCTCATTCTTACATATTGTCATTCATCATAATGTCTGGCTGAAGATTTTCATGAGGGGCGAAGCCCAAGAAAGTGTCCAAAATAAGCTCACTTGCCCCTCATTTGCCTAAAGTCAGGGTGGCCTGGACACCCTTCCTGTGAACCAGGAGTGATCAAATAAGCCTGTCATTAATAATGCTCTGTTTCTTCAATTTGAGGCCTACTAATTTTCAGGTATAGATTATTTGTGATTTGGGGTCATGCGAAACCCCAAGCACCTCTGCAGGGCTTTGAGGAACTCTTTTGACCCAAAAATATCCATTTTCTCACTTGACAGAGGTCAGGAACCTAACAGAGGAAGGCAAGAGACTTCATCCACAGTGACTGATCTTTTTGCCATTATGGTTTTTGATGCACACATGGGATCATTCTTTAGATCCATCAGGTGCTGAGAATGTAAGTCACAGCCACACACAAGGCCAAAAGGCTAATTCAGCCACATCCCTTTCCAAAGCAATTAAGCAAAGAGCCACAGGTGATGCCCATTCATTTCCATTTGAAAACTCTTTCTTCAGGCTTCACAAAGGGGTGGCCTGAGACAAAGTCTTTCCTGACATTCAGTGCAACAGAACAATAGGTAAGCAAAAGGCCCAAAGCAGGGTTTTTCCACTGAGACATTTCTGTTCACACTGATATCTGAGTTTTCTGAAAGGCTGGCCATTCTCTTCTGCTATCCAGTACATGGCCATGTCACAGAGCTTGTAGTGGTACATATCTTGGACACAAAACCATGAGCCTATTCTTGAGAGTGGCCAGAATTCAGGAAGAAAACAGGAACTTTGGAAGATAGAAGGTGTTGCCTCTCGATAGGACAAGCTGCAGTCCATTCATAAATTGGGCAGGATGAATTATGGGAAGATTTATATTAGACTGGACGCATCCATTAATGCATTCTCTTTTCTAATGTCTACAACAATGGACACAGTGGGATACACAGACATAGAAACACTCGCCTGGTCAAACTACTTACTAAAAACAATCCACTCCAAACCAAACAAACCAACTTTCCTACCTATTCTCAGAACATGGCCTGACCTCTCTCAGATCTGGTTTCCTTGGCCAACTCTGTGAAGTTGTCAAGAAAAAGGGGTTAGCCACTACCTGCTTCTTCTGGAAAGGTCCCTCTTCAGAGCTGTCCTGGCATTTCGCCATCCTCACCTCAGTAGGTACCAAGAAAGACTGACTCTGTCCTTGGTAAATCCAAACAAGTGAGTCCACTGGGACTGGGGCTGCCTCGCGGTGCCTGGCTTCTTGGATACCAAGTTCAGAGAGTTCCATCACCAAGGAAATGAGTTATGTCACTTTCTTTGGAACTGAATGAGGTCACTGCCTTGGCAACCACTTTGTCCTAACAGTTTCTTGCAAGTGTCCCATGAGATGGAGGCTGCCCCTACTTCCTGTGACACTTTCACAAGGTAGAATGGTATGTCAACCATAGGCACCCAGCAGCAGCTCTCCACACAGGCCTGGTTTGGTCCATCTTCTCTACAATAAAAAGAGAGAGGCTGATTCAGACACATCCCTTCATCCTGACCAGGGTGTTTGCCATGGAAGATGACTTTTGCTCTCTCAGGTCCTTGAGAGCTGCCTACATCTTCTCCAGGTATCATTTCTGAATGGACCTTTGAGGTTCTCAGCAGGTGGAATGTCCCCTACTTTCCTGTATTGTAAGAACGACTCTATCCCTGCTCTTCTGTAAAATGAGATTGAGGGAACAGTGTATGTTTAGGGTAAATAACAGGTTCGATTAGGGTTAGCAATCATTCTGTGCGATAAATAATGGTATTGGGAACCTGCGATATTTACAAGAATATCGAGGTGAAATATAAGTATGAAAACAGAAATCTAGGTATGATTTGAAGCCCAGAAGGGCATTGGGCCCTTAATTGGTATACTTAGTTTTGAATTATATTCTGCAAAGATGTCTCAGACAATTTGATATACAATGGCATAGGACCTTGTACCTTGGATGTTTGAATGTAGAAGAGAACATCCAATCCAAAGGGATAGTCGGTAGGATTAGGAAGATAGTCGGTAGGTTTAGGAAGAAGAGTGAGTGTAGGATTGGGACTAAAAATTCTTTAGCTATAGGGTTTCAGATAGAGAGTGAATGTAAATGTCAGCACATATGAAGAGTCAGTCACTAAGATGAAATTGGGAAAATATGTAGAAAAGCAGATATCAATAGAGACATTATGAAATCAGGCAAAGTATTAAGTGATTGATAAGAGTACACAATTTCACCAGGGTTGAGTTTGAATATATAATCTTAGGAAGAAACAAATATGTAGTAACCAATAGGATTGACATTTGAGAGCATTAGGCAACCTGGACATGGATGTTTTTAGTAATACATGATCTCTTTCCATTTAGTCTTTGGTACAATCATAAGTGTGACCTTTACATTTTTTGTCCAGAATATTACTGTGATAAAATCTATATGTAGATCAGGTGACATGAGTATTTCTACCACCATTTCTGGGAGCAATATACTGAAGACGTAAAATTTGTATTTGGGGTACAAAGAGGTGTACCATGTGTCCATGAATATAGAGATTAAGCATGAACACACCATACTGTGAATAAATAATATAACTGGTTCCAACTTTAAATAATGGATTGAATTGATGTCTGAAAATATACAATAAATCTTATATTGATATATATTCATTCATTCCAACCAGTTATACATCTAATGGTAATAATAGTGTTTTGGTTTATCATGAAGAGTGTGTGAAGTTGGCTTCAGAAGTGATTATGGAAATCAAAAATAATGTGTTCGGAAAGAATTCTCATGCAAAGACCAGTCAAGAAATATGGAGGAATACATGTGTTTTGAAGCAGGAAGTCATTGAAAGTGAAACAAATGCCTATAAATTTGCTAAATTGTTTATGAAATATATATCCTATGATGTGCATAAACTGATGAAATTGTAATGTACCAGTTTTGAATAAAAATTAACGTAAAAATACATATCATGTCCCATTGGAATCTACTTGCATTGATGTTAAACTTGGTCAGTTACTGTAGAAATATTAGGATTCGCGTGCCTCATTCACCGAAGTAAGTTTTCTTTTTTTTTTTAATTTTTTAATGGTTGTTCTAAACATTATATATTTCTTGATATATCATATTTCACACTTTGATTCAAGTGGGTTATGAACTCCCATTTTTACCCCGTATACAGATTGCAGAATCATATCAGTTACACATCAATTGATTTACACATTGCCATACTAGTGTCTATTGTATTCTGCTGCCTTTCCTATCCTCTACTATCCCTCCTCCCCTCCCCTCTCTTCCCCTCTTCTCTCTCTACCCCCTCTACTGTAATAAATTTCTCCCTTTTGTATTATTTTTCCCTTTCCCCTCACATCCTCTTTTATGTAATTTTGTATAACCCTGAGGGTCTCCTTCCATTTCCATGCAATTTCCCTTCTCTCTCCCTTTCTCTCCCACCTCTCATCCCTATTTAATATTAATCTTCTTCTCATGCTCTTCATCCCTACTCTGTTCGTAGTTACTCTCCTTTTATCAAAGAAGGCATTTGGCATTTGTTTTCTAGGGATTGGCTCAGCTTCACTTTGCATAATCTGCTCTAATGCCATCTATTTTCCCACAAATTCTATGATTTTGTCATTTTTTAAAGCAGAGTAATACTCCATTGTGTATAAATGCCACATTTTTTTATCCATTCTTCTATTGAACAGCATCTAGGTTGGTTCCACAGTCTTGCTATTGTGAATTGTGCTGCTATGAACATCAATGTAGCAGTGTCCATGTAGCATGCTCTTTTAAGGTCTTTAGGGAATAGACCGAGAAGAGGAATAGCTGGGTCAAATGGTAGTTCCATTCCCAGCTTTCCAAGAAATCTCCATACTGCTTTACAAATTGGCTGCACCAATTAGCAGTACCTCCAATAATGTACAAGTGTACCTGTTTCTCCACATCCTCACCAGCACTTGTTGTTGTTTGACTTCATAATGGCTGCCAATCTTACTGGAATGAGATGGTATCTTAGGGTGGTTTTGATTTGCATTTCTCTGACTGCTGGGGATGGTGAGCATTTTTTCATGTACTTGTTTTTTTGATTGTATGTTCTTCTCTGAGAAGTGTCTGTTCTGGTTCTTGGCCCATTTGTTTATTGGGTTATTTGTTATCTTATTGTCTATTTTTTTGAGTTCTTTGTATACTCTGAATATTAGGGCTCTATCTGAAGTGTGAGGAGTAAAGATTTGTTCCCAGGATTTAGGCTCCCTATTTACCTCTCTTATTTTTCCTTTTGCTGAGAAAAAACTTTTTAGTTTGAGTAAGTCCCATTTGTTGATTCTAGTTATTAACTCTTGTGCTATGGGTGTCCTATTGAGGAATTTGGAGCCCGACCCCACAGTATGTAGATCATAGCCAACATTTTCTTCTATCAGACGCCATGTCTCTGATTTGATATCAAGCTCCTTGATCCATTTTGAGTTAACTTTTGTGCATGGCGAGAGAAAGGGATTCAGTTTCATTTTGTTACATATGGATTCCAAGTTTTCCCTGCAGCATTTTTTGCAGATGCTATTTTCCTTCATTGCATGCTTTTAGCCCCTCCATCAAATATAAGATAGTTGTAGTTTCCTGGCTTGGTTTCTGTGTCCTCTATTCTGAACCATTGGTCCACCCGCCTGTTTTGGTACCAGTACCATGCTATTTTTGTTACTATTTTTCTGTAGTATAGTTTGAAGTCTGGTATCGCTATGCCGCCTGATTCACACTTCCTGCTTAGTATTGTTTTTGTTATTCTGTGTCTTTTATTTTTCCATATGAATTTCATGATTGCTTTCTCTATTTCTAGAAGTAATTCCTTTTGGATTTTGATTGGCATTGCATTAAACCTATTGAGAACTTTTGGTAATATCACCATTTTGATGATGTTAGTTCTGCCTATCCATGAACAGGATATATTTTTACATCTTCTAAGATCTTCTTCTATTTCTCTCTTTAGGGTTCTGTAGTTTTCATTGTATAAGACTTTCACATCTTTTGTTAGGTTGATTCCTAATTATTATTATTATTTTTTTTTAGGATATTGTGTATGGAGTGGTTGTCCTCATTTCTATTTCAGAGGATTTGTCGCTGATATGCAGGAATGCCTTTGATTTATGCATGTTGATTTTATATCCTGCCACTTTGCTGAATTCATTTATTAGCTCCATTAGTTTCTTTGTAGACCCTTTTGGGACTGCTAGATATAGAATCATGTGATCTGCAATAGTGATAATTTAAGTTCTTCTTTTCCAATTTTTATGCCTTTTATTTCTTTCGTCTGTCTAATTGCTCTGGCTATTGTTTCGAGAACAATGTTGAACAGAAGTGGTGAGAGAGGACATCCCTGTCTTGTTCCAGATTTTAGAGAGAATGCCTTCAATTTTTCTCCATTCAGAATAATGCTAGCCTGAGGCTTAGCATAGATTGCTTTTACAATATTGAGGTATGTTCCTCTTATCACTAGTTTTTCTAGAGTGTTGAACATAACAGAATGCTGTACATTATTGAATGCTTTTTTTGCATCTACCGAGATGATCATATGGTTCTTATTTTTAAGTCTATTGATGTGGTGAATAACATTTATTGATTTCCGTATATTGAACCAGCCTTGCATCACACGGATGAATCCTACTTGATCATGATTCACAATTTTTTTGAGATGTTTTTGTATCCAATTCGCCAGAATTTTATTGAGGATTTTTTCATGTATGTTCATTAGATATATTGGTCTGTAGTTTTCTTTCTTTGAAGTGTCTTTGTCTTTTGTAAGAATCAGGGTGATCTTGGCCTCGTAGAATGAATTTGGAAGATCTCCCTCTTTTTCAATTTCCTGAAACACCTTGAAAAATATTGGTATTCGTTCCTCTTTAAAGGTTTTGTTAAACTCTGCTGTATACCCATACGGTTCTGGGCTTTTCTAAGTTGGTAGTGATTTGATGGTTTCTTCTATTTCCTCAATTGATATTGGTCTGTTTATGTTGTCTATATCCTCCTGACTCAATATGGGCAGATCATATGACTTAAGAAATTTATCGATGCCTTCACTGTCTTCTATTTGATTGGAGTATAAGGATTCAAAATAATTTCTGTTTATCTTCTGTATTTCGGAAATATCTGTTGTGATATTTTCTTTTTTAATCCCTTATGCTAGTAATTTGAGTTCTCTCTTCTTCTCTTTGATAGCATGGCTAAGGGTCTGTCAATTTTATTTATTTTTTCAAAGAACCAACTTCTACTTTTGTCAAGTTTTTTCAATTGTTTCTTTTGTTTCAATTTCATTAATTTCAGCTTTGATTTTAATTATTTCTTGCCTTCTACTTCTTTTGCTGTTTCTTTCGTCTTCTTTTTCTAGGATTTTTAGATGAAGGATGAGATCATTTATTTGTTGGTTGTTTCTTTTTTTAAGGAATGAACTCCAAGCAATGAATTTTCCTCTTAGAACTGCTTTCAATGTGTCCCATAGATTCCGATATGTTGTGTCTGCATTTTCTTTTATCTCTAAGAATTTTTTAATTTCCTCCTTGATGTCTTCTATAACCCATTGATCACTCAGTAACCTATTGTTCATTCTCCAAGTGATGCATAATTTTTCCTTCCTTCTTTTATCATTGATTTTTAGTTTCATTCCATTATGATCAGATAATATGCATGGTATTATCTGTACTCCTTTATATTGTCTAAGAGTTGCCCTGTGACATAATATATGATCATTTTTTAGAAGGATACATGTGCTGCTGAGAAAAAAGGTAACTGTTTGATGTTGGGTGTTATATTCTACATATCTCAAATAAGTCTAGGTAATTAATTGTGTTATTGAGTTCTATAGTTTCCTTATTCAACTTTTGTTTGGAAGATCTGTCCAGTGGTGAGAGAGGTGTATTCATGTCTTCCATGATTAATGTATTGTGGTGTATTAGACTCTTGAACTTGAGAAGAGTTTGTTTGATGAACATAGTTGCACCATTGTTTGGGGCATATATATATTAATGATTGCTGTCTCTTGTTGGTGTATGGTTCCCTTGAGCAGTATGTAGTGTCTCTCTTTATCCATTTTGATTAACTTTGGCTCAAAATCTATTTTATTTGATATGAGTATGGACTCTCCTGCTTGTTTCCGAAGTCCATATGAGTGATATGATTTTTCCCAAACTTTCACCTTCAGTCTATGTATGCATTTTCCTATCAAATGCATCTCCTGTAGGCAGCATATTGTTGGGTCTTGTTTTTTGTTCAATTCTAATAGCCAGTGTGTCTTCATTGGTGAGTTTAAGCCATTAACATTTAGGGTTATTATTGAGATATGGGTTGTTCTTCCAGCCATATTTGTTTATTTATGTTACTAAACATGGTTTGTTTTTCTCTTTGATTATTTCCCCCCCTTTAATGTCCTACCTCCCACTGTTGGTTTTCATTGTTATTTTCCATTTCCTCTTCCTGCAATGTTTTGCCGAGGATGCTTTGAAGAGATGGTTTTCTAGCTGCAAATTCTTTTCACTTTTGTTTATCGTGGAAGGTTTTAAATTCATCTTCCATACTGAAGCTTAATTTCGCTGGATACACAATTCTTGGTTGGAACCCATTTTCTTTCAGTGTTTGAAATATCTTATTCCAGGACCTTCTAGCTTTCAGAGTCTGTTTTGAAAGATCAGCTGTTATCCTGATTTGTTTACCCTTAAATGTAATCTGCTTCCTTTCTCTTGTACCTTTTAAAATTCTCTCCTTTTTCTGTTTGTTGGCCATCTTCATTATAATGTGTCTAGTTGTGGCTCTCTTATGATTTTGCACATTCGGCGTTCTGTAGGCTTCTAGGACTTGGGATTCTGTTTTATTTATCAAGTCTGGGAAGTTTTCTCATATTATTTCATTGAATAGGTTGCTCATTCCTTTTGTTTGGACCTCTATACCTTCCTGTATCCCAATGACTGTTAAGTTTGGCCTCTTTATGTTATCCCATATTTCTTGGATGTTCTGCTCGTGGTTTCTTAACAGTCTTGCTGAGCTGTCTATGTTCTTTTCAAGTTGAAATACTTTGTCTTCATTGTCTGATGTTCTATGTTCTAAGTGTTCTACTCTGCTGGTAGTATTCTCAATTGAGTTTTTAAGTTGGTTTATTTCTTCCTGCAATTCTAGGATTTCTGTTTGTTTTTACAACCTCTATCACCCTATATAGTTGATCTTTTGCTTCTTGGATTTGTTTATGTAATTCATTGTCGAAGTGATCTTTAATTGTCTGATTTTGTTGTCTAATGTCTTCCTTGAGACTCCAGATCATCTAAAGCATGAGTATCCTGAATTCTTTATCTGACATTCCATCTGATGCAGCTATTACCTCTTCTAAAGTTGTGTTGACCTGCATTGCTTGTGGTCCTTTCTTTCCTTGTCTTTTCATACTGCTCGCATTTCTCTCTGCTTGTTAAAACTGTTGTGTTTTTGAAATTTTCCCCCTATATATTTATATTGCTCTTGTGTAGTTGAATAGTCTCCCTTGCAGGAGTGCGGGGCGGCTGTGCTGCTCCTCCAATTGGGGTGATCTATCTACCACGCTGACGGGCTGCTGGGCCTGTTCTGCTGGTTGGTTGCAGGTCTGTCTACAATGCGGGAGCGGGCGGTGGCTCTTTTCTGCCCCTCCTCCATTTGGTATGACGTGTCTACAATGCCCGCGGACCCCTCGGCCTGTTCTGCTGATCCATTGCAGGTCTGCCTACCTTGCCGGCGTGGGCGGCAGCTCTACTCTGTCCTTACTCCAATTGGGATAACGTATCTACCATGCCGGCAGGACGCTAGGCCTGTTCGCTGGTCCGTCGCAGGTCTGTCTATTTTGTGGGCACGGGTGGTGGATCTGCTCTGCCCCTAATCCAAATTGGGTGATGTGTCTGCCGTGCCGGCAGGCCGCTGGGCCTGTTTCGCTGTTCGGTTGCAGGCTGCCTACGTTGTGGGCGAGGTTGGTCGCTCTGTTCTGCCCCTACTCCAATTGGGGTGTCGTGACTAGCATGCCGGCAGGTCGCTGGGCCGCTTTCAGGCACGGGCGAAGTCTCTGCTCTGCCCCTACTCAAATTGGGGTGATGTGACTAACTCGCCGGTGGGTCGCTGGGCCTGTTCTGGGCATGGGCAGTCGCTCTGCTCTGCCCCTATTCCTATTGGGATGACCTAACAACCACGCTGGTGGGCCACTGGGCTTGTACTGGGCACGGGAGAAGGCTCTGCTTTGCCACTACTCCAATAGGGTTGCCGTGTCTACCACACCGGCGGGTCGTTGGGCCTGTTCTGGGCATAGGCGGTGGCTCTTCTCTGCCCCTACGTGACTACCACGCCTGCTGGTCGATGGGCCTGTTCCGGGCACGGGCGGCGGCTCTGCTCTGTCACTACTCCAATTGGGATGACATGACTACCACACCTGCAGGTCGCTGGGCCTGTGCCGGGCGTGGGTGGCGGCTCTGCTTAGCCCCTCTGGCTTGAAGACAAAGTGAGAGAGACTCGGGTGTTTGTGACACACTTTTTTTTTACCAGGAGACCAACTGTTTCTGTCACCGCTGGTATAGATGAAGTTATCTCCTCCGCCACTTTGTGATGACATCAGATCTCTAACATGTTGGTATCCCATGCGAATTGCAGCATTTCGTTCCCTTTGCCGGATGACCAAAGCAATGGGTGAGTCCTGACCAGCCCTCACAAGCCCCGTCTCAATCCTGTTGCCACTGCCTATGAAGGCTCGGTAGGTATTTACCTCCAGAGAATTCAGCAAGACCTAGACTGAGAAGGAGTTTCCGCGGGTTCTTTAGCCCTGGGCCTGATCAGTTCCAGGAGCCAGAATTCGGCCGCTCTGGGCTTGGTGTATGTTCTGATAGGAGCAGGCCTGAGTAATTTGTCTCCGAGACACAGGCGAATGGCAGCCTGAAATTACCTGTTCTATAGCTGAATGAGCTGCTATCAGTTGATAACAGGAATGGTGACGTCAGCTCTCCAAGATGGTGGCCCCTGGCTTCCTCTGTGGTCTGACTGGTGTGGAAAACCGAATTGGACCGCTTCCTTCCCCGGTCTCAAACCCAGAATTCAGCAATGAGCACAGTGATTGTACAGCTGGCAGGAGCCCACAGAATCCGCACCACTGAATATTTGTGTTGCTATCTCATTGTTTCCCAGCATGCGCCACGGACTCTAGCCGCAGGGCGATTTGCTGAATAAGGAGCATGACGCTCCATGCGGACTAATCACTCACATTTGAGCCCCGTAGCTAATCCTCGTGAGATGGAAATACTTCCACTAGGTTTTGGAGCACCCAAATTTTGCTGGAAATTCGTCATTCTCTTGCACAGTGATGCTGTACATGGGGTTGATGCACTTCTTTCGTTGCCATCATATGATCCTCTGAAGTTAGTTTTCAGTACTAGGAAACGAATATGTATTTCAGGTGGATGAATATTTCTGAGAATAAACTTGTGAAAATTTGATTATAAATCCACATACATAAATAAGAATGAATTTAGGGAGTGTATAATAAGACAAATACATTTCATATTTTGAAAAATCTGGAGAGTGAATACATATATATATATATAGATAGATAGATAGATAGATAGATAGATAGAAGCACACACCACACAGAGACATTAAAAAGAAGCATTATGTATGCCAATTGAAATTCACCATGAAATATATATCATCCACAGATCCAAAAATATTCATTTTCCTGAACATCAATTTATGTTGTTCAACTAGAAAGCTGACCCATATGTTGAATTTTCAGTTCCAACAGCGTTTAGTAGGAGTGATCTTTTCTTACAATTTGTATCTGCCAAGTCAGCCACCTCACAAAATGTATGTGTGATACCAGGTAGAATTCAATATGTGCATAAAAAAATACATGTGCTGAATAGACTACAGAGAAAGGGAGACAGTTATTCACATATTTGTTAACTTTTAAAACACATATAGAACTATTTCAATTAAAATTGGCTAGATTTATAACACCTACCATTTATCATAGGAAAGGCAAGTCCAACTATACACCATGTCTCCTGTGAACCTCTTGTATTTCTATTTTGTTTGGGTTATTTTTCTCCATCATATTAAGATTAGAAGTAAAAGTCTAGAAGGGAACTTGTTAGTGTCAGGGATTCAGTATTTCGAATGGAAAATTGGAAAATGTATCCAATGTGTATGCAAATGTGTGCTAAACAAAAATCTTCCCACTCTCATTCAGAACAATACCTTGGCATTACCTTCGCCCCTTGTAAGACACAATTAGAGGAGAAGAGTTAGAAAATCTGTGAATACATACTGTTATAGAAAATGCTCAGGAGTTCAAAAATTTGGAGGTGGTAGAGGAGTTTCCAAAAGTAAGGGACAGGGTAAACACTCCACAAACATAAAGCTCTGCTGGCCTAACATCTGGAGAAACTACCTCTGAGGGTGAGCACTTGAAATATATTTTGTTGTCAGGAGCATTAGCTTTCTTTGTAGTGAGACCATCAAATCTGGGTCTGCATCTATGTGACATGGATGACATGGTTTCTTATTTTCCGATGAACAAGAGGCAGCAGTGCTGAATTTTCTCTTTGTAGGTAAACTGTGGCCACTGAGGGCAAGTGTCTCCTCATGTGGACTGTGAAGCCATTTGGTCATCCTCCACTCTTCGTGGTGTTTCTTGCTGTTGCACTAGGAGTGTGGTATTTGCTTCATGAAATAAAAAGAGTTCAACTGGGACACAGTGCTGTAGGGAGTTCTGTCAGTTGTGGTGGGTCGGGTTCTGTTGGAGAATGCACCAACCAGGCTTCTATCCCACATAGCTTGCCCCATTGACCATAGCAACCTGATTCTGAACATTGCCCTGAAACCTCTCCATATAACAAGATGCTTTTACATATAAGGCTCTACTGGCTGCAAAATGTCAGTCACAAGCTATTTGGACACCAATGGCAGATAAACATGGCCACACCAGAGATATTTTATCACATACCTGCCCACCACGGCTCTAGGAACACTACTCAGCAGGCTCCAACTTACTTGCATCTCTGTTATACACCATTTTCATGAAACCCAGTCAATAAAGGCAATGTCTTGTATTCTCATGATCAGCTACAGGACATCCAAAGGTTCTCCTGTGACACCTAGTCTTGGGAATTTCAAAAATTTCATGGTATTCATCTAGCCATTATTCAAGGAAGAAGTTGTAGGCACTGTGGGTTTCAATTCATTCATTAACCATTAAATGTTGAGTAAGCTCATTTCAATGAAAGCTCTGGAGAACTCTTAGAGGCAAGGCTTCCCAAAGGGTGGCCAAAATGTCACATGAAGCCAGGCCCATTGAGGTCTACAATGTGAGGTCCATGTGTCTTTGACTCTCAACTATGGCTGCCAAGTCTTTCAGAATAAAATCATGTGATATCCTGGCTGAGATTCCCTTTGCTCTGTGGAAAGCCAACTTGGGCCTAGATCTCACTTTCCAAGGGCGACTCTCATGCATGGCCTTCTAAAAGCCCAACACAATTCATGGCAATACTTCTCTGAGGTCAATTCCAGAACCCAGTCTCTACATTGAATCACACAAGAGTTCAAGCCCAGGTGTACCCAGTAATCTCTTCCTACCGCCACACAAATGTTCACAGTTAAAACCAAAACACCCCAACATGGCCCTCATCTTCTTCCATGTAGACACTCATCATAACCTCCGGCTGGAGGTTTCCATGAGGTACAAAGCGCACGTCCGTGTCCAAAATAAGCTCCCTTGCCCCTCATTTGCCTAACATCAGGGTGGCCTGGACTCCCTTCCTGTGAAACAGAAGTGAAAAAATAGGCCTGCCGTTAATACTGCTCTGGTTCTCCAACTTGAGGCCTACGGAGTGTGGGGTTTAGATTGTTTATGTAAATTTATTTTTTTGTTGTTGTACTTTAACTTTTTAATATGTTTTTATTTTTAAAATATTTTTATTTTATTATTATTATTATTATTATTATTATTATTATTTTAAACTTTAATTTACATCTTTTAAATGATCATTATTTTCAAATTTTTTCTTTCTTTCTTTCTTTTCTATTTTTTTCTTTTGTCTTATAGTTTCTTTTCAATTTTCTGATTTCCCCTTCCTTGAATTCTACCTGCCTACTCTCATTATCTTTAGTGACTTCTTCCCTTTTCTTCTAATATCTTTCCTCCCAAGCATCAAATAAATTTATAAGAGTAAGCAGTAACTCAACAGTCAAACAGAGCAAGAAGTAAAATGTGCAGCACAAAAAATCAAGGAAGAAAATAAGTACAAACAATGAAGGACAGCCAAAATATTCAGGAGGACCTATAGTCATCAGAAAAAATGGTCATATAAAGAACTCAAGGAATAACTTAGACAGATGGAATTGAAACTTAAAGAGGATACGAGACAGCAAATCCAATCAGTGAAAGAACACATTGAAAATGAATTACATAAACAGATAAAAGAAGAAGTTATGCATCTTTATCAGGAGATAGAGATTATAAAAAAATCAAACAATAATTCTAGAAATGAAGGAAACGATAAACCAAATTAAAAAGTCAATTGAGAGTATCACTAACACTGTGGAGCAAGTAGAAGACAGAATGTCAGATAATGAAGACAAAATATATCATCTTGAAATGAATCTAGCCAACACAGAAAGTCTGGTAAAAAATCATGAGTAAAACATCCAAGAGATATGGGATAACATAAAAAAAACAAATTAATGAGTCATCTGGATAGGTACACAGATTCAAGCCAAGGAAATTAGTAATCTATTGAATGAAATAATTACAGAAATATTTCCAGAAATACAAAGTAAATGGATATACAAATTGGACATGGTTACAAGACACGGAGCACACAAAATCACAGTAGACCAATACCAAGACACATTGTTATGAAGATGTCCAATATACAAAACAAAGAGAAAATATTAAAAGCTCTAAGAGAAAGGAGGCAGATTACATTAAGGGGTAAACCAATAAGGTTGAGAATGGATTTTTCATCACAGTCGCTGAAAGCGAGAAGATCTTGGAACAACGTATTTCAAACACTGAAAGATAATGAATGCCAACAAAGAATTCTGTATCCAGCAAAATTAAGCTGCAGGTATGACAATGAAATAAAAATATTTCATGATAAACAAAAGCTAAAAGAATTTGTAGCCAGAAAACCAGCATTGCAAAGCATCTTGAGCAAAACAATACACGAAGAAGAAATGAAAATCAACAACCAAAACCATCAGTGGGAAGTGCCTCAGTAATGACTGATGGTGGGGGAAAAGCTAATCATGGAGAAACAAACTAAATTTTTTAAAAAAAAGATGAATCATCAATCATGAGCGGCAGTACAAACCATATATCAATAGTGACTCTAAATGTTAATGGCTTAAACTCTCCAATAACGCGACATAGGCTGGTAACTTGGATTAAAAATGAATCCAACAATATGTTGCCTCCAGGAGACACATCTGAATGGAAAAGACATACACAGGCTGAAGGTGCAAGTTTTGGAAAAAATATACCATGCAACTGTCCCCGTAAGCAAGCAGGGGTGGCCATCCTCATATCGAATAAAATCGACTTCAAGACTAATTTAATCAAAAGGGATAAGAAAGGACATTATATACTGTTCAAAGGAACCATTCACCAACACGGCATAAAAATTATCAATATTTATGCACCAAATAATGGTGCTGCAATGTTCAAAAAACAAATTCACCTCAAGTTCCAGAATGAAATAGACCACAACACAATAATTATGGGTGACTTCAACACACCTCTCTCTCCATTGGACAGATCCTCCAAACAAAAGTGAATAAAGAAACTATAGAACTGAATATCACAATCAATAACCTCGACTTAACTGACATATATAGAATATATCAACCATCATCAAGTGGATATACTTTTTTCTCAGTAGCACGTGGATCTTTCTCAAAAATAGACCATATATTATGTCATAGGGCAACCCTCAGTAAATATACAGGGGTGGAGATAACACCATGAATTTTTTCTGATCATAATGGAATGAAACTGGAAACCAATGATAAAAAAAGGAAGGAAAAATCCTACATCACATGGAAAATGAACAATATGTTACTGAATGATCAGTGGGTTACAGAAGATATAAAGGAGGAAATCAAAAAATTCTTAGAGATACATGAAAATACAAACACAACATATCAGAATCTATGGGACACAATGAAAGCAGTTTTAAGAGGGAAATTCATCGCCTGGAGGTCATTCCTGAAAAAAAGTAAAAACGAACAAATAAATGAGCTCACACTTCAACTCAAAGCCCTAGAAAAGGAAGAGCAAAACAACAGAAAATGTAGCAGAAAGCAAGAAATAATTAAAATCAGAGCAGAAATCAACAAAATTTAAACAAAAGAAACTATTGAAAAAATTAACAAAACTAAAAGGTGGTTCTTTGAAAAAATAAATATGTTCGACAGACCCTTAGCCATGGTAATGAAGAGAAGAAGAGAGAGAACTCAAATTACTAACATATGGGATGAAAAAGGCAATATTACAACAGATGCCTCCGAAATACAGAAGACAATTAGAAATTATTTGGAAAACCTATATTCCAATAAAATAGAATATAGTGAAGACATTGATAAATTTCTTAAGTCATATGATATTCCCAGAGTGAGTCAGAAGGATACACACAATTTAAACAGACCAATGTCAATGGATGAAACAGAAGAAGCAATCAAAAGACTACAAACCAAGAAAAGCCCAGGAACGGTTGGCTATACAGCGGAGTTTTACAAAACATTTAAAGAAGATTTAATACCAATACTTTTCAAGTTATTTCAGGAAATAGAAAAAGAGGGAGCTCTGCCAAATTCATTCTATGAGGCCAACATCACGCTGATTCCGAAATCAGAAAAAGACACCTCAAAGAAAGAAAACTACAGACCAATATATCTGATGAACCTACATGAAAAAATCCTCAATAAAACTCTGGCGAATCGAATACAAAGGCACATCAAAAAAATTATGCACCATGATCAAGTAGGATTCATAGCTGGGATGCAAGGATGGTTCAATATACGGAAATCAATAAATGTTATTCACCACATCAATAGACTTAAAGATAAGAACCATATGATCATCTCGATAGAAGCAAAAAAAGCATTTGACAAAGTACAGCATCCCTTTATGTTCAAAACATTAGAAAAAATAGGGATAACAGGAAGTTACCTCGACATTGTAAAAGCTATCTATGCTAAGCCTCAGGCTAGCATCATTATGAATGGAGAAAAATTGAAGGCATTTCTTCTAAAATCTTTAACAAGACAAGGATGCCCTCTCTCACCCCTTCTATTCCATATAGTTCTCGAAACACTGGCCAGAGCAATTAGACATACTAAAGAAATAAAAGGCATAAAAATAGAAAAATAAGAACGTAAATTATCACTATTTTCGGGTGACATTATTCTAAACATAGAAGACACAAAAAGGTCTACAAAAACTACTAGAACTAAAAAATGAATGACCTGTCACCCACCGGCAGGTCAGGCCCAGAAACCTGCAGAGGGGCACAGCTGCCCCACCCACGGGCAAGGTAGGCGATACCGTGACCACTGACAAAACAGGCCCAGTGGCCCGTCTGACACATCACCCCGGTTGGGGGAGGGGCAGAGCCACCAACAGCACCTGTTAGGTAGACAGACCTGCAAACGACAGACAGAACAGGCCTAGCGGCCAGCGGAGGGGCAGAGCCGCTGCTCACGCCTGCAAGGTAGGCGGACCTGTGACCACCGAAAGAACAGGCCCACCGAAAGTACAGGCACAGCGGCCTGCCGGCATGGTAGGCACATTGCCCCAATTGGAGGAGGGGCAGAACCACGGCCAAAGCCTGCGAGGGAGACTTTGCAACTATACAAGTTCAATATAAATATATAGGGGGAAAATCAATAACACAACAGTTTCACCAAGCAGAAAGAAACGCGATCAGTATGAAAAGACAAGGAAAGAAAGGACCACAAGCAATGCAGGTCAACTCAACTTTAGAAGAGGTAATATCTGCAGCAGATGGAATGTCAGATAAAGAATTCAGGATATACATGCTTCAGATTATCTGGAGTCTCAAGGAAGACATTAGACAGCATAATCAGACAATGAAAGACCACTTCGACCACTTCGAAAATGAATTACATAAACAAATCCAAGAAGCAAAAGATCAATTATACAGGGAGATAGAGGTTATAAAAAACAAACAAACAAAATCCTGGAAATGCAGGAAACAATAAACCAACTTAAAAACTCAATTGAGAATACTACCAGCAGAGTAGAACACTTAGAAGATAGAACATCAGACAATGAAGACAAAGTATTTCAACTGGAGAAGAACATAGACAGCTCAGCAAAGCTGTTAAGAAACCATGAGCAGAACATTCAAGAAATATGGGATAACATAAAGAGACCAAACTTAAGAGTCATTGGGATACAGGAAGGTATAGAGGTCCAAACAAAAGGAATGAGCAATCTATTCAATGAAATAATACGAGAAAACTTCCCAGACTTGAAGAATGAGACAGAATCCCAAATCCTAGACGCCAACGGGACGCCGAATGTGCAAAATCATAAGAGATCCACACCTAGACACATTATAATGAAGATGCCCAACAAACAGAATAAGGAGAGAATTTTAAAAGCTACAAGAGAAAGAAAGCAGATTACATTTAGGGGTAAACCAATCAGGATAACAGCTGATCTTTCAACACAGACTCTGAAAGCTAGAAGATCCTGGAATAACATATTTGAAACACTGAAAGAAAATGGGTTCCAACCAAGAATTGTGTATCCAGCAAAATTAAGCTTCAGTATGGAAGATGAAATTAAAACCTTCCATGATAAACAAAAGTGAAAAGAATTTGCAGCTAGAAAACCATCTCTTCAAAACATCCTCGGCAAAACATTGCAGGAAGAGGAAATGGAAAATAACAATGAAAACCAACAGCGGGAGGGAGTACAGTAAAGGGGGGGGATAATCAAAGAGGAAAACAATCCATGTTTAGTAACATAAATAAACCAATATGACTGGAAGAACAACCCATATCTCAATAATAACCGTAAATGTTAATGGCTTAAACTCACGAATTAAGAGACACAGTCTAGTAGAATGGATCACAAAACAAGACCCAACAATATGCTGCCTTCAGGAGACGCATTTGATAGGAAAAGACATACATAGACTGAAGGTGAAAGGTTGGGAAAAATCATATCACTCATATGGACTTCAGAAACAAGCAGGAGTGTCCATACTCATATCAAATAAAATAGATTTCAAGCCAAAGTTAATCAAAAGGGATGAAGAGGGATGCTACATACAGCTCAAGGGAACCATACACCAACAAGACATCACAATCATAAATATATATGCCCCAAACAATGGTGCAGCTATGTTCATCAAACAAACTCTTCTCAAGTTCAAGAGTCTAATAGACCACCATACAATAATTATGGGAGACTTCAACACACCTCTCTCACCACTGGATAGATCTTCCAAAGAAAAGTTGAATAAGGAATCTATAGAACTCAATAACATAATTAATAACCTAGAATTAATTGACATATATAGAATATACCACCCAAGATCAAGCAGTTACACTTTTTTCTCAGCAGCACTTGGATCCTTCTCAAAAATAGATCATATATTATGTCACAGGGCAACTCTTAGACAATATAAAGGAGTAGAGATAATACCATGCATCTTATCTGAACATAATGGAATGAAATTGAAAATCAACGATAAAAGAAGTAAGAAAAAATCATGCATCACTTGGAGAATGAAAAATAGGTTACTGAATGATCAATGGGTTATAGAAGACATCAAGGAGGAAATTAAAAATTCTTAGAGATAAATGAAAACACAGACACAACATATCGGAATCTCTGGGACATATTGAAAGCAGTTCTAAGAGGAAAATTTATTGCTTGGAGTTCATTCCTTAAAAAAAGAAAAAAAAAACAAAAAATAAATGATCTAATACTTCAACTCAAAGTCCTAGAAAAAGAAGAGCAAAAAACAGCAAAAAATAGAAGACAAGAAATAATTAAAATCAGAGCAAAAATTAATGAAATCGAAACAAAAGAAACAATTGAAAAAATTGACAAAACTAAAAGTTGGTTCTTTGAAAAAATAAATAAAATTGACAGACCCTTAGCCACGCTAATGAAGAGAAGAAGAGAGAGAACTCAAATTACTCGCATACGGGATGAAAAAGGCAATATCACAACAGACACTTCAGAAATACAGAAGATTATCAGAAATTATTTTGAATCCTTATACTCCAATAAATTAGAAGATTGTGAAGGCATCGATAAATTTCTTAAGTCATATGATTTGCCCAGATTGAGTCAGGAGGATATTGACAACCTAAACAGACCAATATCAACTGAGGAAATAAAGAAACCATCAAAAGACTACCAACTAAGAAAAGCTGAGGACCGGATGGGTATACAGCAGAGTTTTACAAAACCTTTAAAGAGGAGCTAATACCAATACTTTTCAAGCTATTTCAGGAAAATGAAAAACAGGGAGAACTTCCAAATACATTCTATGAGTCCAACATCACCCTGATTCCTAAACCAGACAAAGACACTCCAAAGAAAGAAAACTACAGACCAATATCTCTAATGAACCTAGATGCAAAAATCCTCAATAAACTTCTGGTGAACCGGATACAAAAACATATCAAAAAAATTGTGCACCATGATCAGGTAGGATTTATCCCTGGGATGCAAGGTTGGTTCAATATATGGAAATCAATAAATGTTATTCACCACATCAATAGGCTTAAATATAAGAACCATATGATCATCTCGATAGATGCGGAAAAAGCATTCGACAAAGTACAGCATCCCTTTATGTTCAAAACTCTAGAAAAACTAGGGATAACAGGAACATACCTCAATATTGTAAAAGAAATCTATGCTAAGCCTCAGCCTAGCATCATTCTGAATGGTGAAAAACTGAAGGCATTCCCTCTAAAATCTGGTACAAGACAGGGATGCCCTCTCTCACCACTTCTGTTCAACATAGTTCTCAAATAACTGGCCAGAGCAATTAGACAGACAAAAGAAATTAAAGGCATAAAAATAGGAAAAAAAGAACTCAAATTATCACTATTTGCAGATGACATGATTCTATACCTAGCAGACCCAAAAGGGTCTACAAAGAAACTATTAGAGCTAATAAATGAATTCAGCAAAGTGGCAGGATATAAAATCAACACGCATAAATCAAAGGCATTCCTGTATATCAGTGACAAATCCTCTAAAATGTAAATGAGGACAACCACCCCATTCACAATATCCTCAGAAAAAATAAAGTACTTGGGTATCAACCTAACAAAAGAGGTGTAAGACTTATACAATGAAAACTACAGAACCCTAAAGAGAGAATTGAAAAAGATCTTAGAATATGGAAAAATATACCCTGTTCATGGATAGGTAGAATTAACATCATCAAAATGGCGATATTAACAAAATTTCTCAATAGGTTTAATGCAATGCCAATCAAAATCCCAATTTCATTTCTTGTAGAAATAGAGAAAGCAATCATGAAATTCATATGGAAAAATAAAAGACCCAGAATAGCAAAAACATTGCTAAGCAGGAAGTGTGAATCAGGCGGTATAGCTATACCAGTCTTCAAACTATACTACAGAACAATAGAAACAAAAACAGCATGGTACTGGTACCAAAACAGGTGGGTGGACCAATGGTACAGAATAGAGGACACAGAAACCAATCCACAAAACTACAACTATCTTATATTCGATAAAGGGGCTAAAAGCATGCAATGGAAGAATGCTAGCATCTTCAACAAATGGTGTTGGGAAAACTGGAAATCCATATGCAACAAAATGAAACTGAATCCCTTTCTCTCGCCATGCACAAAAGTTAACTCATAGTGGATCAAGGTGCTAGATATCAAATCAGAGACTCTGTGTCTGATAGAAGAAAAAGATGGCTCTGATCTACATATTATGGGGTCGGGATCCAAATTCCTTTATATGACACCCATAGCACAAGAATTAATAACAAGAATCAACAAATGGGACTACTTAAACTGAAAAGTTTTTTTATCAGCAAGAGAAAGAATAAGAGAGGTAAATAAGGAGCATACATCATGGGAACAAATTTTGACTCCTCACACTTCAGATAGAGGCCTAATATCCAGAATATACAAAGAACTCAAAAAATTAGACAATAAGACAACAAATAACCCAATAAACAAATGGGTCAAGGACTTGAACAGACACTTCTCAGAGGAGGACATACAATCATTCAACAAGTACATAAAAAAATGCTCACCATTTCTAGCAGTCAGAGAAATTCAAATCAAAATCACCCTAAGATACCATCTCACTCCAGTAAATTGGCAGCCATGATGAAGTCATACAACAACAAGTGCTGGCAAGGATGTGGGGTAAAAGATACTCTTGTACATTGCTGGTGGGACTGTAAACTGGTGTGGCCAATTTGGAAAGCAGTATGGAGATTCCTGGGAAAGCTGTTAATGGAACCACAATTTGACTCAGCTATTGCCCTTCTCAGACTATTCCCTGAAGACCTTAAAAGAGAGTAATACAGGGATACTACCCCATCGATTTTCAGAGCAATACAATTCACAATTGATACACTGTGGATCCAACCCAGATGCCCTTCAATAGATGAATGGATAAAAAAATGTGGCATTTATACACTATGGAGTATTACGCAGCACTAACAAATGACAAAATCAAAAAATTTGCAGAAAAATGGATGGCACTGGAGCAGATTATGCTTAGTGAAGATAGCCAATCCCTAAAAAATAAATACCAAATGTCTTCTTTGATATAATGAGAGCAACTAAGAACAGAGCAGGGAGCAATAGCAGGAAGAAAAGATTAACTTTAAACAGAGACATGAGGTGGGAGGGTAAGTGAGAGAAAAGGGAAATCGCATGGTAATGGAGGGAGACCCTCATTGTTACACAAAATTACATATTGTTGTGAGTGGAATGGGAAAATAAACATGGAGTGAAATGAATTACAGTAGATGGGGGAAAAAGAGAAGATAGGAAGGAAGGGGAGGGGAGATAGTGGAGTATAGGAAAGGTAGCAGAATACAACAGTAACTAATAGGGCATTATGTAAAAATGTGGATGTGTAACCGATGTGATTCTGTAATCTCTATTTGGGCTAAAAATGGGAGTTCATAAGCCACTTGAATCTAATGTATGAAATATTATATGTCAAGAGATTTGTAATGTTTTGAGCAACCAATAAAAGAAAAAAAAAGTAGCAATATATATGCCAATCGAAATTCATCATGAAATATATATAATCCACAGATCGAAAAATATTCATTTTACTGAACATGGATTAATGTATAATGTTATTCAACTAGGAAACTCACCCATACGTTGAATTTTCAGTTCCAACAGCATTTAGGAGGAGTTATCCTTTCTCACAATTTGCATCTGCCAATTCAGTTACCTCACAGGTTTGTACATGTGGTACCAGGTAGAATTCTATATGTGCATATAAAAATACATGTGCTGAATTGGCTACAGAGAAAGGGAGACAGGAATTCACATATTTGTTAATTTTAAAAACACATGTAGAACTATTTCAACAAAAAAATGACAACATTTATAACTCCTACACTATATAATGCAAAAGGCAATTGTAACAATACAACATGCCTCCTATGAACTGCTTGTATTTCTATTCTGTTTGGGTTATTTTTCACCATCATATTAGAATTATTAGTCAGAGTATAGTAGGGTATGTGTTAGTTTCAGGGCTTCAGTATTTCAAATAGAAAATTGAAAAATGAATCGAATGTGTATGTAAATACGTGCTACACAAAAATCTTCCCACTCACATTCAGAACAATGCCTTGATATTACCTTGGACCCATTAAGACACAATTAGAGTAGAAAAGTGTGAAAATCTGTGAATACATATCTGGAATGGAATATGCTCGGGAGTTCACAACCTTGGTGGTGGTAGAGGAGTTTCCAAAAGTAAAGAACAGTGTAAACACTCCACAAACATGGAGCTCTGCTGGCCTAAGACTTCTTGGAAAACTGCCTCTGAGGTTGGGCACTTGAAATATATGTTGTTGTCATGAGCTTTAACTTCCTTTGTAGTGAGACCATCAAAGATGGGTCTGCATCTATGTGACCTGGAAGACATGGTTTCTTATATTCCAATGACCATGAGGCAGCAGTGGTGAATTCTCTCTTTGTAGGTAAACTGTGGCCACTGGAGGCTAAGTGTCTCCTCGTGTGGACTGTGAAGACATTTGGTCATCCTCCACTTTTCGTGGTGTTTCTTGCTGCTGCACTGGGAATTTGGTATTTTCATCAACAAATACAAGGAGTTCTACTAGGATACAGTGCTGGAGGGAGTTCTGTCACATGTGGTGGGTCAGGGTCTGCAGGAGAATGCACCAACCAGGCTTCTATCCCACATAGCTTGCCCCAATAACCATAATAAACTGATTCTGAACATTGCCCTGAAACCTCTCCATATAAAAAATGCCTTTACATATAAGTGTCTGATTTCTGCACTATGTCAGTCATAATACATTTGGAAGCCAATGGCCGATCCACATGGCCCCACCATGGTGTTTTATCACACACCTGCCCACCACTGCTCTAAGCCCACTACTCAGCAGGATACAAATTACTGGCATCTCTATTCTACACCATTTTCATAAAACCCAGTAAAACAAGGCATTCTCTGGTATACACATGATCAACCACAGGACTTCCAAAGTTTCTCCAGTGCCACCTGGTCATGGAAATTTCAAAAATTTCATGGTATTTATCTAGCCATTTTTCGAAGATTAAGTTGGAGGCACTGTGGGTTTCAAATCATTCAGGAACCATTAAGTGTTGAGAAAGCTCATTTCAATGAAAGCTCTGGAGAACACTCACAGGCAAGGCTTCTCAAAGAGTTGCCAAAAGGTCACATGAAGCCAGGCAAAGTGAGGCCTACAATGTGAGGTCCATGTGTGTTTTGACTCTCAACTATACCTGCCAATCTTTCAGAATAAAATCATGTGATATCCTGGCTGAGGTTCCCATTGTTTTGTGGAAAGAGACCCTGGGCCTAGATTTCAGTTTCCATGGGTGAGTCTCATGCATTGCCTTCCAAAATCCCAACACAATTCATGGCAATACTTCTCTGAGTTCAGTTCCAGAACTCAGTCTCTAAGGGGAATCACGCCAGAGTTCAAGGCCAGGTGGACCCAGTCATTCCTTCCAACCACCACAAAAATGACCACAATTAAAATCAAAACACTCCCACAGGGCCCTAATCTTCTTCCATATAGACACTCATCATAACCTCTGGCTGGAGATTTCTATGAGGGGCACAGCCTAAGAAAGTGTCCAAAATAAGCTCACTTGCCCCTCATTTGCCTAAAATAATGGTGGCCTGGACACTCCTCCTGAGAACCAGGAGTGATCAAATATTCCTGCTGTTAAAGTGTTCCGCTTCTCCAATTTGAGGCCTACTGGCTGTGAGGTATAGATTCTTTATGTGATTTGGAGTCATGAGAAAACCCAAGCACATATGGGCTAGCCTCTGCAGGGATTTGAAGAACTCATTTAATCCAAAGAATCCCTATTCTCACTTAATGGAGGTCAGGAACCTAAAACAAGAAGGCAAAAAAAATTCATCCACAATGACTTCTCTTTTGGCCATTTCGGTTTGGGAAGCACATGGGATTTTTCTATAGATCCATTGGGTGCTGAGAATCTAAGTCACAGCCTCACACAAGGACCAGAGACTGATTCAGACACATCCCATTCCAAAGCAATTAAGCAAAGAGCCACAGGTGAAGCCCATTCATTTCCATATGAAAACAGTTTTCTTCAGGCTTCACAAAGGTTGGGCATGAGGCAAAGACCTTCCTGACATTCAGGATAATTGAAACAGATGTAAGCAAATGGCCCAAGAAGTGTTTCTTCACTGAGACTTTACTGGTCACACTGATATCTGAGTTTTCTGAGATGCTCTCATTCTTTTCAGCTATCCAGTACATGGCCATGTCACAGAGCCTTGTGGTGTTACATATCTGGGACACAAAACCATGAGCATATTCTGTAGAGTGGCCAGAATTCACGAAGAAAACAGTAACTTAAGAAGACAGTAGGTGTTGCCCATCCATAAGGCAAAGTGAAGTCCATTAATCAATTGGGCAGTTTTAATGTGGGGAAGCTTTCTACTAGAGAAAACAAATCCATTGATGCATTCTCTTTTCTAATGTCTACAACCACGGATACAGTGGGATACACAGACATAGAAACCCTCACAATGTCAAAGGACTTACTAGAAACAGTCCACTCCACACCAAAAAAAAAAAAACGCCTTTCCTACCTATTCTCAGAACATGAGAAAAAAACCACAAACTCACACCCACAACGGCAAAGCCACCTCCTTCCCCCAAGTAGGTCTGTGACTATCCAGAGTGTCTTCTGACTGGTGGGCCATATTATGTTCCCCCGAAATGGCCTGTCCTCTCTCAGATCTGGTCTCCTTGGCCAACTATGTGAAGTTGTCAGGAGACAGCGGTTAGCCACTACCTGCTTTCTCAGGGAAGGTGCCTCTTCAGAGCTCTGCTGGCATTTGGCCATCCTCACATCAGTAGGTATCAAGAAAGACTGACTCTGTCCTTGGAAATAGCAAACAAGTTAGCCCAATGGGACTAGGACTGCGACTGGCTCTGTGTGCCTGGCTTCCTGGATCCCAAGTTCAGAGAATTCCATCACCAAGGAAGTGAGGAGAGGTCACTTCCTTCAGGAACTGAATGAGGTCACTGCCTTGAAAACCACTTTGTCCTAACAGTTGCTTCCAAGGGTCCCATGAGATGGAGGCTGCCCCAACATCCTCTGACACATTCAGAAGTTAGAATGGAATATCAACCTTAGGCACCCGGGAACAGCTCTCCACACAGGCCTGGTTTCTTCCAACTTCTCTACAATAAGAAGAGAGAGGCTGATTTAGACCCATCAATTCATCCTGACCAGGTTGTTTGCCATGGAAGATTTCTATTGCTCTCTCAGGTCCTACATAGCTGCATAAATCTTCTCCAAGGATCATTTCTCCATGGATCTTTGAGGTTCTCAGAAGGTGGAAGATCACCTACATTCCTATATTGTAAGACCAACTCGGTTCCTGCTCTTCTGTAAGTTATCTTGACGGAACAGTGTATGTTTGGGGTTAATAACATGTTTGATTTGGGTTACGAATCATTTTGCGAGATGAATAATGGTATTGGCAACCTTCGATATTTACAAGAGTATATAGGTGAAATATAAGTATGAAAGCAGAAAATTAGGAAAGATTTGAAGCCCAGAAGGGAATTGGAGCCTTAAGTGGTATACTTAGCTATGAGTTATGTGCTGCACAGTTGTCCCAGATAAATCAATATACAATGGCATAGGACCTTGTACCTTGGATGATTGAATGTTGAAGAGAACATCCAGTCAAAAAGCGATATTCAGTACGATGATGAAGGTAGTCGTTAGGTTTAGAATGAAGAGTGAGTATAGGATTTGGACAAAAAGTTCTTTAGCAATAGGGTTTCGGTTAGAGAGTGAGTGTAAATGTCAGCACATGTGAAGAGTCAGTCACAATAATGAACTGGGGAAAATATGAGGGAAAGCAGATATCAATAAAGACATTAGGGAATCAAGCAAAGTGCAAAGTGAGTGATAGGATTAGACATTTTCAACAGGCTTGAGGTTGAATATATAATCTTAGGAAGAAACAAATATGTAGTCACCAATAGGATTGACATTTGAGAGCATTAGGCAACCTGGACATGGATGATTTTAGTAATCTATGCTCACTTTCCATTTAGGCTTTGGTACAATTGAAAGTGTGACCTTTGCTTTTTGTGTCCAGAATATTTCTGTGATAAAATGTATATGTATATCACGTGACATGAGTATTTCTTCCACCATTTCCAGGAGCAATATTTTGAAGACATATAAATTTGTATTGGGGTACAAATAGGTATACCCTCTGTCTATGAATATAGCAATAACGCATGAATAGACCATACTGGGAATAAATAATATAACTGGATCCACTTTAAATAATGGATTGAATGGATATCTGAAAATATATAAGAAATGTTATAATGATACACAATCAATCATTCCAACCAGTTATATATCTAATGGTCATCTTAGGGTTATGTTTTATCATGAAGGGTGTGTGAGTTTTGCTTAAAAATTGATCATGGAAATTGAAAATAATATATTTGAAAAAAAGTCTCATGAAAAGACCAGTCAAGAAACATAGGGAAATACATGTTTTCTGGAGCAAGAAGTGATTGAAAGTGAAACAAATGCCTATAAATTTGCTAAGTAGTGGATGAAATATATATCCTATGATGTGCATAAACTGAAGAAATAGTAATGTACCAGTGTTGAATAATAATTAATGTCAAAATACACATCATGTCCCATAGGAATCTACTTGCATTGATGTTAAACTAGGTCAGTTAATGTAGAAATACTAGGATTTGTTTGCACCTTTCACTGAATTTAGTTTTCAGTACTAGGAAACAAATATGTATTTCAGGTGGATGAATATTTCTGAGAATAATCTTGTGAAGAGTTGATTATTAATCCACATACATGAACATGAATGAATTTAGGAAGTGTATATAAGACACATATATTTCATATTTTGAAAAATCTGGAGATTTATTTTGTGTGTATATATACACACACACAAACACACACACAAATACATTCAAAAGTAGAATTATATATGCCAATCAAATTTCACCATGAAATATATATCATCCACAGATCCAATAATATTCATTTTACTGAACATGGATTTATGTATAATGTTATTCAACTAGGAAGCTCACCATTAGCTTGAATTTTCAGTTCCAACAGTATTTAGGTGGAGTGATCTCTTCTCACAATTTGTATCTGCAATGTCAGGCACCTCAAAAAAATGTACGTGTGATATCAGGTAGGATTCTATATGTGCATATAAAAATTAATGTGCTGAATAGGTTCCAGCGAAAGGGAGATAGGAATTCACATATTTGTTAACTTTAATACACATATAAAACTATTTCAATTAAAAAATGACTAGATTTATAACACCAACCTTTTATCTTGCAAAAGTCAAGTCCAATATACACCATGCCTCATCTGAACTGCTTGTATTTCAATTCCGTTTGGGTTATTTTTCTCCATCATATTACTATTTGTAGTTAGCGTCTAGAAGGGTATGGGTTATTGTCAGGAATTCAGTATTTCAATTGGAAAATTGGAAAGTGAATCCAATGTGTATGCAATTATGTGCTGCACAATATTCTTTCCACTCTCATCCAGAACAATGGCTTGACATTACCTTCGCCCATAGTAAGACACAATTAGAGAAGAAGAGTTAGAAATTCTGTGAATACATATCTGGAATGGAAAATGCTCAGGAGTTCACAACCTTGGAGGTGGTAGAGGATTTTCCAAAAGTAGGGGACAGGGTTGATCACCCAACATGATCTTTCATTAAAATTGTGAGCCATCTTGCCACAAAGCCATGAAAAGATAATTTTTGCTTTACTATAAATTACTGCAAATTCTGAACGTGCTTAGAATGCCTGACCATGTTTTGAACTCACCCATGCCTGGCTCTCTGACCAGATAACAGCCCTCTCTGAAACTTTATTGACACCTCATAAATATTCGCCTTCCCTGGCCCGACAACGACCCTCTCTGAGGCTCTAATGATCCTCATAATTTCTGATGCAGGGGCCAGAAAAAAAAATGTAAACTACAATTAGTGTGATGCTTGTCAAAGTTCTGTTTTCTGTAACCCCCCTTTTGTGTAACTTTCTGGGCTATAAAGCTGGGCTGTAGGAAAGGTGGGGTTGCTGTCTTGTTTCCGCCATTTTGAGAGGGAGAGGCAGCCTTGCTGGTTGAAATATTAAGCTTGCCTTAATTTGATTTTAATTGGAGTCAGTGGTCTTTTCTTGTGTCCTGGACTAACATTTTGGAGTTCCCCAGCAACATGACCCGACCAGATCACAAAGCCAGACTGCTGGAAATTCTGAAGCTGGCCTATCCTCCAGGACTCCAGGCTGGAGAGCCAAGTTCCAAGGCCTTGGAATGAGCCTTCAGTCCGTGGATCACTGCAGTGAACCATCACACTAAAAATATTATCAAGCACCTGGTGGAGGAGGCCTTCACAGTTAAGAGGCACCTTTATAACAACTGATATCCGGTTAAGGGAGTACTCTTCTGATGACAGAGAGGTGGCCTGGGAAGGCTCACATATACTCCTGTCCGGGACAGTAATAGGAATCCTTCTTTCCTCTGTTCTCTTCTGTAGGGAATACCTCTGAAAGTGTAGAGAGGTGCCGACTGGCACACAGGAGCTCCTACCCCGGAGCTTTAGCAAGACGCTGCATTGCTCCTCTGGTTTTCTGTTTATTCGCCGAGTTTCTGTTTTTTGTGTGTTTTGTTCTGTGTTCTAAATGTTTTTTATTTGTTTGTTTTTGTGCATTTTGTTGTGTGATTTCTGTGGTAAAAACTTAAGGATATTGCACGTGAAAATGGGTAATAAAGCATGTAAGCCTGACACCCATTTGGACTGTGTTTTAAAGAAATGCGATGCACTATACCCCCCTTTGTTAAGCAGGATGAGAGAAGCCCCTAGCTGGCTGTCTGGAGCACACCCACTGCAGAGGGCAATGCCTGCTGGGGACCTAATAACTGAGTATCTCCCAGGTTAACAAGTGAATCTCCTTTAAAACCCCTTGTCCCTCCAGATCAAGAGAGTCACAACTTTGGACAGAGTCCCCTGTTTTTCTCCTTTGTTAGCAAAGCAGTAAACCTCCCTTTGACTTTTTCTCAAACCCTGTCCTTATATTAAATTGGTATTAATTGGCTTCAAGGTCCATAACCGAAATTTAAGTTACGAATTTTGATACCCCCCCGACCCCGGAATTTTGGAGAGCTGACTACTGAAATGTTAGGAGATTCAGCGTGCTTCGGGTGGAACCGAACCAGAGGAGCTAATCCTGTAAGTAAAAGACGGGACTGAGGGACTCCCAGCAGCTGCTGAAGTCCTGTTTCTTCAGTGAATTCCCTCCTTCCTTCCCTGCACTGTAAGTATTATGGCACCTCTGTTTTCTTAAAAAAGAGAAAAAGAAAAAGGAGACACTAAATGCAGTAAAGTCACCATGGAGACCTTTGATATTACATTTCCGGTTGCCCCTTTTTGAAAACATCTGATACCCTTGTGGGGACATCTATCGTGCCACTGGTGTAGGAGATTTTTCTCTTATCTGCTGTTTTAAAGGCTTCTGTCCTGTCAGCCATAGTCTGGAGCTCCTTTCTGTCTGTCTTTTGTATTTGTTTCTGGCCATTTAAGACATGTGCAATAATGTGTTGATATTATAAATTGTTTCTTGGGAATGATCTTAGCTGAATGTGTGTATAAATGATGATGTTTTATTGTAACAATATGGTATCTGAATGGGTTTTTGAAGCATTGCACAATCTTGCAGTTAAAAGTCGGGTTTAGGTAATTTTTTAGTTTATGATTTCAGATAATTCATGCCAGAGAACTTAAATACTTAAAATGGAAAACTAAAGAATTCTACTTCCAAGTTGGCAAGTAACTTCCCAATCATTTAGTCTTTTTTTCACCAATTTTTAATTGGGTAGCCTGGGAAAATGTCACAGTGTGTCAGTGCATTAATTTGGACAAGGATAGTAAATCATAGTATGGTATCTGTTGACAAAACAAGATGTTAAGGTATAAAATTTTGAATTGTATCTTAAAATTGTATCATAATTTTCAACATCCTCACCTGAAAATTATGGTTAAAGTGCGTTAGGCCTGAGGTGTCTGCTCAGAATAGCAGTTTTGTCCAGCTCCTTCCAGAACTCAGCCAGGACTTATGTTAAAATGTAAATGAAAGAAGCCTGCAAGCTCAGTAGGAGACTAATCTGATGTCTACGTGGGAAAAAAAAGGTAAATCGTATGGTATTTACTAATTACTGGCCAGTCATTTTTTCTAGGACTCTCATTTTTTCCCTTAGATTCTGTATTTTTTTTTGAGCTCCTTATTTTGATCCTACAGAACTAGGTTAATATTTTTCTGATCAGTTCTATCTTTGACCAAAAGTGCAGTTTTGAAACATTGCAATGCAGATTTCACCTGTGAAAAGCTACAAGGCCTTACGATTATTATTTGTGCACACTTTTGTTATGTGTTGTATGTCCATATATCCATATGTTCGTATATCATATATGTGATATACAATTTAACATATATAAGGAGCGATCATTAAAAAAAAGCACTCATAAAAACAAATTTTAAAAAGTGGATTCAAAGATCTTTAATTCACGTGAGTTAAATGGTTCACTTTAAATTTGGATAAACAAATAACAAAAAATGTCTTTAAATTTAAGCTTACAAGTTTTTCTAGCTGCTCAAAAATCTAATAAAATATTAATGTCTATAAAATGTCTAATATGCCTTGGTTCTAGGACTTTTCCTTTAACAAAAAAATGGTTTACACTGTTCAATACATTTCTCTAATATTTTGATAAAAAAGTGAAGTAAATTTGAAACGGATTACTCATTCATGAGTACTTTTGTTAGATATCTGATTGATTTAGTAAGGTCTGTATAAGTTTGTTCTAAAGTCTGTATAAGATTGTAAAAATCAGTCATGTGATAAAGCGACACAAATTTCTTAAAACAAAAGTTTACCCATAACATTGTGTTTATTAAGTTTTATTTTTCTAGAGCAAGCAACAATAAAAATTAAACAACTGATTAAATAAGAACTGTTATTTTAGAGCACTGTACCGGAATTTCTTTAAAAGCTAAACTTGGTTAATGTAGAAACATCAATGTCATTGTGATGCTATTAATGTGCTCATATCTTCCAGGTATACAAGTCTGTAAGGTAGAAACTTTAAAAGAGCATTACATCAAGCTGGTGTTCTGAAGTTGTATGGTAAATATATATATTTTTATATATATATTTTATATATATATTTTTACTTGTTATCAATGAGATATGTAAAGTTTTATGTTACTTTTTACATTGGGGAAAAATTTAAATATATTTTTAAGTTAATGAGCGCCTAATCTATGTAAAGGTTAAAAATTTTCAGCCTTTCTTTAATTCATGTTTTAAATGTGATATCATATGGTGTTAGCTAATGTTCATGTGACCTCAAACAATTTATGTAAACTGTGTAAAATGATATTTAAAAAACAAAGATCAGCTTTAGAACTAAAACACTTAAGATTTATATAGAGCCCTGCCTTACCTGAGATAAGGCTCTGTGTCTCATCTTACAACATGTGAGAATAACTACGAAAGCAGTAGGTCAGATGTTATTTAATTTAAAGTTATGTTCAGAAGTTTTTTTTTTTTCTGTCAAGATTACTAGGATCTCAAAAAGGGGATATAATTTATAACTCAGCGAAAAATTCAGGGTAGCTATTACACGAACTAAGTATTTTTACTCTTGTTAATTTTATTTTGTAATTTCCTTATACGTTAACTAAAGATTCCCTGTTAGTGTTTTACAAAAGAGTTGCTTTTAGAACACAACATTGGTTAATTTAAGATCATAAGTCATCACCTACAAGACAGACAGAAAAATACAGATCCCAAATAATAAAATGATAAATAATTTTAAATTATAGACATTAAAGCACAATACTCTTAATATAAGGCTGTTAAAATTTATTTGCTGGATGTTTAAGATTAGGATTTAAAATTTAATTTAAATGAAAAGGGACAATAAAACAAATATTTGGCTCTTGCCCTCTGAGTCAGTCTGTATCCAGGGAACAGGAGACTTCTCTAAAGAACTTTGCAACTCTGAGCCACATAACCTCCTGATCAGGAAGATTATTGAGACCACTGGAGAACAGAAAGCCAATCAGTGCATTTTCTACGAAGAAGAGAGTCATCAGAGAAGGAAGATATTCCTGATGCTTCCGAGAGAAACCACATGGTCAAGCAAGACCTGGACTCACCTAGCGCAAATGGCACTAGCAGAACTGAGAAGTTGCTCTCAAGTTTCCCCAGAAATGACTCCCAGAAAATCTCAGCTGACTGTTAACAATAGATAGAAACAAAAGTCAGTTTTACTGCTTCATCTTAAACTCTTAGCAAAGACAGATAATCCCAAAATACAGCCATTCCTGGGCATTTTAAATAATAATAGTTATAATAATATTTTAACGTATACACTTTATGGTAGCCTCCCAAAATAAGTAAGACTGAAGGCTACAAAGAAGGATTCTCTGACAGGAATGCCTGATGAGTATAAAAAGAGACTATCAAGAGGAGCTACCAGAGGCAGAAGTTTTTTTGTTTAAGGCTTACAGATATTCCTAACCTACACAGGTAGGCTTGGTGTTTGCTAGTACGATTATCCAGCCCTGACTAACATAATTAAAGGTTTCTCTATTACACACAGAGGTCATACTAGTAAAAGGAATTTGCAAGATCAGATGACATTAAATTATTAAATTGTATCTTATGGGGTGGGACAACTGTGACACTAAAAGTTAAATATTAATTTGAAAGTCCTGATAACTGGGGATATTGAAGACAGATGAGGGGACATCTATACAGTGACTTGTTTCAGCTGCTGCAACATTTATTCAGTACTCATGGTTTTTGTTTCTCTCATAGAAGAACCCATCCCCAGATGACTTTACAAACTGTTCTACCACAACCAGACTTCAAACCGAACTGACTTCTAAAAGGCAACTCATGTCCCTCATGATGTGCCCCCTCATGTCACCCTCTCTCAGCTCAGAAGAAGCCAAAATGAGTGACGCCTCTCTTCTTACAACAATGGAGCCAAAAATAAATAGACTTTCATTTTAAGTAATTAATTAAGTCAGGTAAAATCAGGGAGACTGGTTTTGTGTGAGTTCAAAAAATATGGAGACTGTTACCTGAGGTATTAAAATTCCCTCAGTGCTCTTCCCCTACCCTATCAAAGATTTGAAAGGGACACATTAGAAAAGGGGGGAATGATAGACCCAACCTGATCTTTTATTAAAATTTGGATCCATCTTGCCACAAAGCCATGAAAAGAAAATTTTGGCTTAACTATCAATTACACCAAATTCTGAACCTGCTTGGAATGCCTGCCCGTGGCCTTGAACTCACCCATGCCTGGTTCTTTGACCAGGAACAGCCCTCTATGAAACTTTATTGACACCTCCTAAATATTGGCCTTCCCTGGCCAGACAATGACCCTCTCTGAGGCTCTAATGGTCTTCATAAATTCTGATGTTGGGGCCAGCAAATATATATATGTATATATATAAACTACGATTAGTGTGATGCTTGTCAGAGTTCTGATATTTGTAACCCCCCTGTAGTGTAAAATTCTGGGTTATAAACCTGGGCTGTAGGAAATTTGGGTGGCTGTCTTGTTTCCATTGTTTTGGGAGGGAGAGGCCAGCTGGGCAGTGGAAAATATAAGCTTGCTTTAACTTGATTTTAATTGGAGTCAGTGGTCTTTTCTTGCATCCTGGTCTAATAGGTAAATGCTATCAAACATGGAGCTCTGCCAGTCTAAAGACATCCTTAGAAACTGCAACTGACGATGGGCACTTGACATATATGTTGTTGTCAGGAGCTTTAGCTTTCTTTCTAATGAGACCATCAAAGCTGGATCTGCATCTATGTGACCTGGAGGACATGGTTTCTTATTTTTCAAAGGACATGAGGCAGCAGTGCTGAATTCACTCTTTGTAGGTAAACTGTGGCCACTGAAGGCTAAGTGACTCCCCGTGTGGACTGTGAAGCCATTTGGTCATCCTCCACTTTTCGTGGTGTTTCTTGCTGCTGCACTATGAGTTTGTTATTTGCATCACAAAATACAAGGAATTCAGCTGGGACACAGTGCTGGAGGGAGTTCTGTCACATGAGATAGGTCAGGGTCTGCAGGAGAATGCATCAACCAGGCTTCTATCCCTCATAGCTTGTCCCCTTGACCATTGCACCTGATTCTGAACATTGTCCTGAAACATCTCCATATAACAAGATGCCTTATATGGAGAGTTATCAGACATATAAGTGATTCCTGGCTGCACAATGTCAGCCACAAGCCATTTGGAAGTCAATGGCAGATACACATGGCCCAACCACAGATGTTTTATCCAACACCTGCACACCACAGCTCTGGGCCCACTACTCAGCAGGCTCCAACATACTGGTATCTCTGTTCTACATCATTTTTATGAAACCTAGTCAATCAAGGCACTGTCTGGTACTCACTTCATCAGCAAGAGGACATTGAAAGGTTCTCCAGTGCCACCTGGTCATGAAAATTTCAAAAATTTTATGGTATTTATCTAGCCATTTTTCAAGGATGAAGTTGGAGAAATTGTGGGTTTCAATTCATTCAGGATCCATTAATGTTTGAGGAAGCACATTTCAAGGAAACTCTGGAGAATTCTCAGAGGCAAGGCTTCCCAAAGAGTGGCCAAAAAGACACATGAAGCCAGGCTCATTGAGTTCTACAATGTGAGGTCCATGTGTGTTTTGACTGTCAACAATGGCTGCCAAGTCTTTCAGAATAAAATAATGTGATGCCTTGGCAGAGATTGACAATGCTCTGTGGAAAGCCACCCTGGGCATTGATCTCAGTTTCCAAAGGCAACTCTCATGCATGGTCTCCTAAAATCCCAACACAATTCATGGCAATACTTCTCTGAGGTCAGTTCCTGAACTCAGTCTGTAAGGGGAATCACACCAGAGTTCAAGCCCAGGTGGACCTAGGCTCTCTTCCAACCACCAAACAAATGACCACAATTAAAACCAAAACACTCCCAAATGGCCCTCATCTTCTTCCACATAGACACTCTTCATAACCTCTGGCTGGAGGTTTCCATGAGGGACACAACCCAAGACAGTTTTCCAAATTAACTCCCTTGCCCCTCATTTGCCTAAAGTCAGGGTGGCCTGGACTCCCTTCCTGTGAACCAATAGTGATCAAATAGTCCTGCTCTTATTACTGCTCTGCTACTCTAATTTGAGGCCTACTGACTGTCTGGTATATATTCTTTATGTGAATTGGTTTCATGAGAAAACCCAAGCCCTTATGTGCTAGCCTCTGTAGGGCTTTGAAGAACTGATTTGACACAAAGGATCCCTATTTTCACGTGATGGAGGTCAGTAAGCTTACAGAGGAAGGCGAGAGACTTCATCCACAATGACTGCTCTTTTGGCCATTTTCGTTTTGCATGCACACTTGGAAACTTTCTTTAGATCCATCAGGTGCTGAGAATCTAAGCCACTGCCTCACACAGGGCAAAGAGGCTGATTCAGCCACATCTCTTTCCAAAGCAATTAAGCAAAGAGCCACAGGTGATGCCCATTCATTTCCATTTGAAAACTCTTTTTTTCTGGCTTCACAAAGGGGTTGCCTGAGGCAAAGATCTTCCTGACATTCAGGAAAACAGAACAATAGGTAAGCAAAAGGCCCAGTGCAGTGTTTTTCTACTGAGACTTTAATGGTCACACTGATATGTGAGTTTTCTGAGATGCTTCTATTCTCTTCAGCTATCCAGTACATGGCCATGTCACAGAGCTTGGAGGTGGTACATATCTTGGAAACCAAACCATGAGGCTATTCTGGAGAGTGGCCAGTATTCAGGAAGAAAACAAGAACTTTGGAAGATAGTAGGTGTTGCCCATCCATAAGGCAAGCCTCTCTCCATTCTTAAATTGTGCAGTATGAATGCTGGGAAGCTTTCTACTAGACAGGACTCAATCATTGATGCATTCGCTTTTCAAATGTCTACAACCACAGATACAGTGGAATGCACAGACATAGAAACACTCGCATTGTCAAACGACTTTCTAGAAACATTCCATTCCAAACAAACAGTCTTTCCTACGTATTCTCAGAAAAGAGACAAAACCACAAACTGACACCAACACCCACAACAGCACCTCCTTCCCCCAAGATGTTGGTGAATATCTTGAGTGTCCTCTGACTGGTGGTCCATACTATGTTCCACCAAAATGGCCTGTTCTGTCTCAGATCTGGTCTCCTTCGCCAACTCTGTGAAGTTGTCAGGAGCCATGGTTGAGCCACTACCTGCTTTCTCAGAAAAGGCTCCTCTTCAGAGGTCTCCTGGCATTTGGCCATTCTCACTTCAGTAGGTACCAACAAAGACTGACTCTGTCCTTGGTAAATCCAAACAATTGAGACCACTGGGACTGGGACTGGGACTGACTCTGGGTGCCTGGCTTCCTGGATCCCAAGTTCAGAGTGTTCCATCACCAAGGAAGTGTGTACTGATATTTGCTTCTAAGGGTCCCAGGAGATGGAGACTGCCCCTACTTTCTGTGACAGTTTCACAAGTTAGAATGGTATATCAACCATAGGCACCCGGGAACAGCTCTTCTCACAGGCCTGGTTTGGTCCATCTTCTCTACATTAAGAAGAGAAAGGCTGATTCAGATACATCTCTTCATCCTGACCCGGTTGTTTAACATTGAAAATGACTTTTGCTCTCTCAGGTCCTTCATAGCTGCCTTCTTCTTCTCCACGTATCATTTCTGCATGGACCTTTGATTTTCTCATCAGGTGGAAGATACCCTACAATCCAGTATTGGAAGACCAACTCTCTCCCTGCTCTTCTGTAAAGTTAGATTGAGGGAACAGTGTATGGTTAGGGTTTACAACATGTTCGATTGGGTTAGGAATAATTCTGCAGGATGAATAATGGTTATGGGAACATGCAATATTTACAAAATATACAGTTGAAATATAAGTATGAAAACAGAAATCTAGGTAAGATTTGATGCCCAGAAGGGCATTGGGCCCTTGATTGGGATACTTAGCTTTGAATTAATTTCTGCACAGATGTCTCAGATAAATCAATATACAATGGTATAGGATATTGTACCTTGGATGATTGAATGTCGAAGAGAACATGCAGTCAAAAAGGGATAGTCGATAGGATTAGAAAGATAGTCGGTAGTTTAGGAAAGATGAGTGAGTATAGGATTTGGACAAAATGGTCTTTAGCAATAGGGTTTCATGTAGAGAGTGAATGTAAATGTCAGCACATGTTAAGAGGCTGTCACAATGATGAACTGGGGAAAATATATATCAATAGAGACATTAGGAAAACAGGCAAAGTATAAGGTGAGTAATAGGATTAGACATTTTCAACAGGTTTGAGGTTGAATATATAATCTTAGGAAGAAACAAATATGTAGTCACCAATAGGATCGACATTTGAGAGCAATAGGCAAACTGGACATGCATGATTTTAGTAATCCATGTTCAATTTCCATTTAGGCTTTAGTACAATCATAAGTGTGACATTTGCTTTTTGTTTCCAGAATATTACTGTGATAAAATGTATATGTAGATCAGGTGACATGAGTATTTCTTTCACCATTTCTAGGAACAGTATTTTGAAGACGTGTAAATTAGTATTTTGAATACAAATAGGTGTACACTGTGTCTATGAATATAGAAATAATGCATGAATGGACCATACTGTGAATAAATAATATAACTGGTTCCAACTTAAATAAAGGTTCAAATTGATATCTGAAAATATACAGGAAACCTTATATTGATATATATCCATTCATTCAAACCAGTTAGACATCTAATGGTAATATTAGGGTTATGGTTTATCATGAAGAATGTGTGAGTTTTGCTTCAAAAGTAATTGTGGAAATCGAAAATAATGTGTTTGGAAAGAAGTCTCATGGAAAGACCAGTCATGTAACCTGGAGGAATACATGTGTTCTGAAGAAAGAAGTGATTGAAAGTGAAACAAAAGCCTTTAAATTTGTGAACTTGTGGATGAAATATATATCTTATGATGTGCATAAACTGAGGAAATAGTAATGTACAAGTGTTGAAAAAAATGAACGTCAAAATACACATCATGTCCTATAGGAATCTACTTGCATTTATATTAACCTGGGTCAATTAGTGTAAAAATATTAGGATATGTATGCACAGTTCACTGAACTTTAGTTTTTAGTACTAGGAAACAAATACATATTTTAGGAGGATGAATATGTCTTAGAATAATCTTATGAAAAGTTGATTATAAATACGCGCTTAAATATTAATGAATTTAGCGAGTACATAATAAGATACATTTATTTCATATTTTGAAAACTCTGGAGAGTGTATATATATAAATATATATACATATACATTAAAATACACACACAGAAATTAAAAAGTATTAATATACAAGCCAAATGAAATTCACCATGAAATATATATCATCCACAGATCTAAAAATATTCATTTTACTGAACATGAATTTATATATAATGTTGTTCAGCTAGGATACACACTCATAGGTTGAATTTTCATTTCCAACAGTGTTTAACAGGAGTGATCTCTTCTCACAAATTGTATCTGCCAAGTGAGCCACCTCACAAGAATGTACATGTGGTACCACGTAGGATTCTATATCTGCATATAAAAATATATGTGCTGAATAGGCTACAGAGAAATGGAGACATGAATTCACATATTTGTTAACTTTAAAAACACATGGAGAAGTGTTTCAACAAAAAATTGACTAGATTTAAAACTCCTACCATATATATTGCAAAAGGAACGTCCAAATGTAAACCTTGCATCCTCTGAACTACTTGTATTTCAATTTGGTTTGGTCTATTTTTATTCATCATATTAGGATTTGTAGTCAGAGTCTAGTAGGGAGTGGGTTACTATGAGGGATTCAGTATTTTGAATGAATAATTGGAAAATGAATCCAATGTGTATGCAAATATGTGCTACAAAAAAATCTTCCCACTCTCATCCAGAACAATGCCTTGACATTACCTTTGCCCCAAGTAAGATACAATTAGAGGAGAAGAGTTAGAAAATCTAGGAATACATATCTGGAATGGAAAATGCTCTGGAGTTCACAACACTGGAGGTGGTAGAGGAGTTTCCAAAAGTAAAGGAGACTGTAAACACTCCACAAACATGGAAGTGTGCAGGCCTCAAGACATCTGGGAAACTGTCTTTGAGGTTGTACATTTGAAATATATGTTGTTTTCAGGAGCTTTAGCTTCCTTTGTAGTGAGACCATCAAAGCTGTGTATGCATCTGTTACATGGAGGACATGGTTTCTTATTTTCCAATGAACATGAGGTAGCAGTGCTGAATTCTCTCGTTGTGGGTAAACTGTGGCCACTGGGTTCTAAGAATCTTTCCGTGTAGACTGTGAAGCCATTTGGTCATTCTCCAATTTTGTTGTGTTTCTTGTTGCTGCACTGGGAGTTTGGCATTTGCTTCACAAAATACAAGGAGTTCCACTGGGACACAGTGCTGGAGGGAGTTCTGTCACATGTGGTGGGTAAGGGTCTGCAGGAGAATGCACCAACCAGGCTTCTACGCCACATTGCTTGCCCCCTTGACCGTAGCAACTTGATTCTGAACATTGCCCTGAAAACTCTCCATCTAACAAGATGGCTTAATAGACAAAGGTATGCTGGCTGCACCATGTCAGTCACAAGCATTTGGAAGCCAAAGTAAGATCCACATGACCCCACCACAGATGTTTTATCACACAACTGCACACCACAGCTCTGGGCCCACTACTCAGCAGGCTCCACCATACTGGCAGCTCTGTTCTACACCATTTTCATGAAACCCAGTCAAGGAAGGCACTGTCTGGTACACTCTTGATCAGCAACAGGACAACCAAAGGTTCTCCAGTGCCACCTGGTCATGGAAATTTCAAAAATTTCATGGTATTTATCTAGACATTTTTCAAGGATGAAGTTGGAGAAACTGTGGGTTTCAATTCATTCAGGAACCATTAAATTTTTAGGAAGCACATTTCAAGGAAACCTCTGGAGAATTTTCAGAGGCAAGGCTTCCCAAAGAGTGGCCAAAAGGCCACATAAAGCCAGGCCCGTTGAGGTCTACAATGTGAGGTCCATGTGTGTTTTGACTGTCAACAATGGCTGCCAAGTCTTTCAGAATAAAATCATGTGATGTCCTGGCTGAGATTGACAGTGCTTGGTGAATAGCCACCCCAGGCTTAGATCTCAGTTTCCAATGGTGACTCTCATGCATGGCCGCCTAAAATCCCAACACAATTAATGGCAATACTTCTCTGAGGTCAGTTCCAGAACTCAGTCTTTAAGGGGAATCACACCAGAATTGCAGCCCCGGTGGACCCAGGATTCTCTTCCAACCACCAAAAAATGACCACAATTAAAACCAAAAAACTCCCACATGGCCCTCATCTTCTTCCACATAGACACTCTGAATAACCTCTAGCTAGAGGTTTCCATGATGGGCGCAGCCCAAGACAGTGTCCAAAATAAGCTCCCTTGCCCCTCATTTGCCTAAAGTCAGAGTGGACTGGACACCATTCCTGTGAACCAAGAGTGATCAAATAGCCCTTCTTTAATACTGCTCTGCTTCTCCAGTTTGAGGCCAACTGACTGGTATAGATTCTTTATGTGTATTGGTGTCCTGAGAAAACCCAAACACCTATTGGCTAGCCTCTGCAGAGCTTTGAAGAACTGGTTTGACCCAACGGATCCCTATTCTCACTTGATGGAGGTCAGGAAGCTTACAGAGGAAGGCGAGAGACTTCATACACAATGACTGCTCTTTTGGCCATTTTGGTTTAGGATGCACACTTGGAAACTTTCTTTAGATCCATCAGGTGCTGAGAATCTAAGCCACTGCCTCACAGAGGGCAAAGAGGCTGATTCAGCCACATCCATTTTCAAAGCAATTAAGCAAAGAGCCACAGGTGACGCCCATCATTTTCCATTTGAAAACTGATTTCTTCAGGTTTCACACAGGGGTGGCCTGAGGCAAACACGTTTCTGACATTCAGGACAACAGAACAATAGGTAAGCAAAAGTCCAAAGTAGTGTTTCTCCACTGAGACTTTACTGGTCGCACTGATATCTGAGTTTTTCTGAGATGCTCTCATTCCCTTCAGCTATCCAGTACATGATCATGTCACAGAGCTTGGAGGTGGTACATATCTTGGAAATAATACCATGAGGCTATTCTGGAGAGTGGCCAGTATTCAGGAAGAAAAGAGGAACTTAGGAAGATAGTAGGTGTTGCCCATCCATAAGGCAAGCAGCTGTTTATTCTTTAATTTGGCAAGATGAATGCTGGGAAGCTTTCTACTAGACAGGACACAACCATTGATGAATTCTCTTTTCAAATTTCTACAAAAACGGATTCAGTGGGATACACAGACATAGAAACACTCGCGTTTTCAAATGACTTTCTGGAAACATTCCAGTCCAAACAAACAAAGCACCTTTCCTACCTATTCTCAGAACATGAGACAAAACCACACACTCACACCGACACCCACAACGGAACCTCCTTCCCCCAAGTATGTCTGTGAGTATCCTGAGTGTCCTCTGACTGGTGGGCCATACTATGTTCCACCAAAATGGCCTGTCCTATCTCAGACCTGGACTTCTTTGCCAACTCTGTGAAGTTGTGAGGAGCCATGGTTGAGCCACTACCTGCTTTCTCAGAAAAGGCCCCTCTTCAGAGCTCTCCTGGCATTTGGCCATTCTCACTTCAGTAGGTACTAAGAAAGACTGACTCTGTCCTTGGTAAATCCAAACAAGTGATACCACTGGGACTGGGACTGGGACTGGCTCTGGGTGCCTGGCTTCCTGGAACCCGAGTTCAGAGAGTTCCATCACCAAGGAAGTGTGATAGGTCACTTCCTTCACGAACTGAATGAGGTCACTGCGTTGGCAACCACTTTGTCCTAACAGTTGCTTCCAAGGGTCCCATGAGATGGAGGCTGCCCATACTTCCTGTGACACTTTCACAAGATAGAATGGTATATCAACCATAGGCACCCGGGAACAGCTCTCCACACAGGCCTGGTTTGGTCGATTTAATCTACATTAAGAAGAGAGAGGCTTTCAGACACATCCCTTCATTTTGACCAGGTTGTTTTACATGGAAGTTGACTTTTGCTCTCTCAGGTCTTTCATAGGTGTCTACATCTTCTTCAGGGATCATTTATGCACGGAACTTTGAGGTTCTCAGCAGGTGGAAGATCCCCTACATTCCTGTATTGTAAGACCAACAATATCCTTTTTCTTCTGTTAAGTTAGATTGAGGAAATATTGCATGGTTAAGGGTAATAACAGGTTCGATTTGGTTTAGGAATCATTCTGCAGGACGAATTATGGTATTGGGAACCTGCGATATTTACAAGAATATACTGGTGAAATATAAGTATGAAAACAGAAATCTAGGTAATATTTGAAGTCCAGAAGGGCATTGGGTGGCCTGAACACCCTTCCTTTGAATCAGGAGTGATCAAATAGCCCTGCCGCTAATACTGCACTGCTTCTCCAATTTGAGGCTTACTGACTGTCAGGTATAGATTCTTTATGTGATTTGGAGACATGAGAAAACCCAAGCACCTATTGTCTCATGCCACAGCAAATGGTTTATTGGGGGTCCAGCATGCTGCAGCTCAAAGCTCACTTCAGAGGAGCAAAGAACAAAGAGCCCCGAGAACAACTTGAGAAGAGATTATATACAATCTTTAGAGAGTGCAGGGACTTTGTATACATCATAGCCTTCTTTAGCAAATATCATATATTGTGGGAAAATCAAATAACAACTCTAAAACATGATTAGCACATTCATTGGCGGGAACAGTTCGGGCAGGGGGTGATTGGTCAGCCCTGAGAAGGGGTATACATTTAAACTGATTGGTTGAAGCCCTGAGATGTATACGTGCTGAGATGCACGGTTTCTGGGAAGGGGTTGTTAAGTAACTAGGTTGTCAGGGAAGATTTCAACACATCTAATGGGCAGTTCCGGGAATTGTCTTCACTGACACAGGAATTTCAGGTTCTGAGCACAGCTTGTAAACTTTACAAAACCTGTTTCTTTACGTTTCAATTTCAATTTCTTTAATTCTTTCATTTCTCACTCCTTTTTCTGCCTACTTTTAATTTTAAAAGTAATGAATCATAATTATTGTGGGGTCTCACATTCTATTTCTGCCAGTGAAGTGTATTTCTGTCTGATTACCATGAGTTTTACCTGCCCAATCTGAGCCTGGAGAAAGGAAACTATGCGGTTAAGCAAACAAGGTCCCACAGTTATCAACACCATAAGCATGATCAGGGGTCCAGCTAAGGATGATAGGAGTGTAGTTAACCAGGGGGACTGGGTAAACCATGACTCAAACCACACTTGTTGAATCTCCCTTTCTCTCTGTTGCTCTTCAAGGCATTTTCTCAATTTATTCATGGATTATTTTACAACTCCAGTATGGTCAGCCTAAAAACAGCATTTTTCTCTCAGTACAGCACAGAGGCCCCCCTCCCTCATTAAATGGAGGTCTAATCCTCGCCTGTTCTGTAAAACAACTTTAGAGAGAGAGGTTAAGGTTTTCTGCAAAACTGTGATGGAGGTCTCTAACGTCTTCAAGTCTTGATTTATTGCTGTTTCTAATCAGGCCATTTGTTGTGACCCATGGATCATATCAGCTGTTCCTGTACCCACTCCTGCAGCAGCTCCTAGCCCCAATAGGATGGCTAGAGTAAGGGACACTGGCTCCCGGCAAAATAGGGTTGTTTGTCCACCTAGTAGACCTTCAAAGGATTCTGCATCATGATAGAGCACCCTGGGGAGTATCTGCACCATTACACAATAATGTACAGAGCTGTCAAATACCTGAGCTGAAATGCAAGGAGTTCTGACTGTGTGGAGTTTAGTACCATAAAGGTTCCTTTAATTAGTTCTCAGGGGGAGGAGTCAGCTGTACTCTGGACTGGGGAAGTAGGCAAAGACAGAAACTGCGAAGTATGAGATGGTAGAGGGGTTTTGGTAGATCTAGGCATGGGAGGTTTAGGAGGCTTAATTCCTGACTTGAGGGGATTGGGCCCTATTGCTGTGGGATTTTCTTCCTTTTTAAGCCGGATGGTGAATCAGAGACCAAAGTCATAACCAGGGCCATTAATATAGAATCGCATTCCCCAAGTATTTCCCATAGGCCATGTTGTTCTGAGGTAGCCCCTTCCTTTGGAAGTGAAAGTTATATTGAGGGGGTAACATAGACTATTTTTTCCACAGCAAGTTTTTGACACCACTTGGATAGCGGCACATTTATTGGGATCAATCCAGATGTCATTTCATCCTACCCGAATCATACTGTCTGGGGAGTTTGGGTTTCACAATGTAGCTCCCGTGTGTTCACAACCCCAAGATCTACAATAAAAGTCACTGGGTCCTCCACAGGTTTGGGCCTGTTTGCAACTTCAGAAATCAGCTGGGCACACTTAATAAAACAAGACTGGTTAGTTTACACCTGAGCTGGGGAGATGACATCAATAATTCATGGGGTAAGTTGGTCTATTTGCCCTGGTTTGGGTTTGAGTGGGATCTGTGTGGGGTCCACTATGTCATTGAGATCCCAGTCAGAGAGGCCTATGGCAAGCTGACAAATGTCCGGGTGGAGAGATGGCCACCAAGTCCATAAGGGGGCTGTATGTGAAATAGACCACACTACTTGCCCAGTAGGATTTATAACTTGCCATTGTTGCTGAACAGGCTGATGGGGATTAGGACTGCTGGTGGTCAGGGGAAGAATCCATAGCCCTACCCACACCACGGACATGCAACTTGAGAGGGTTACCAGTCTGTTCCAGTTTCCAGCCAGAGTATGGACAGGGCTCAGGATTGAGATGGGAGGCATGGATCCAGGAAGTGATCCCATCCACTTTCACCACTGTAGGTGTTATAAGCAGCACCTGGTATGGTCCTTTCCAGCAGGGTTCCAGGGATGACACCCGATACTGTCTCATGTAGACGAAGTCTCCCACTTAATATCGATGTGGAGTTCCCTCGTCTCCAGGATGATAAGCAGTGGCCAACTGTTTCCACAGGTATCGCTGGGTGCTGGGTTTGTTCAAGGGCTTTAAGTCTGTCTAGCAAGGGGGTGTGAAAGGAATCATTAATCTCAGAGTTGGGGTCAGGTCCCTTAATGGAGGAGGGGCACTGTAGAGAATTTCATAAGGGGTGAGGTTACACAAAGAGCCGGAGGGGTATTTCTTGCACGAAAAAGTGCATGAGGTAGGAGCATACTCCAATTTTTTATGCTGGTCTCCAAGATTAATTTCGTTAAGTCTCTTTGATGGTTCTATTCATCGTTTCTACCTGTCCTGAGCTCTGGGGTCTATAAGCACAATATAACTTCCAATTAATCCCCAGGGTCCTGGAAAATCCCTGACTTACCTGGGCCACGGATGCCGGTCCGTTATCAGACCCTATTACCTTAGGCACGCCGAACCTTGGAAAACTGTCTTCTAGGATCTTTTTGACCACCATCTGAGCTGTTTCTTTCTTCATGGGGAAGGCTTCGACCCATCCTGAAAAAGTATCTACAAATACTAGAAGATATTTAAGTCCATACCTTGCTGGCTTAATTTCAGAAAAGTCCACTTCCCAGAATTGTCCTGGTCTGGTTCCTCGTATGCGCTTCCCTGCAGGAATCTTGGATGGGAAAGTATTAAGTAATTGGAAGACTTGAAAAGCTCTAGTCACCTGCTCAGCTATTTTTTTCCTCTTTGAGTCAGTCAATAATAAGTCCTTTCTTCGGTCCTTTAAGAGTGCCTATAACTTCTTTGAGCCTAAGTGGTTGAGCTGGTGTACGTCTTTGACATAAAGGTGGGCTTTTTGAAATTGTAAACTTAGCTCTGTAGGGTCCCAGAGTTCTGTATCTGTCTCCTCAGATGATAAGTTGCCTGAATGTTCCGGGGCGGCCAAGTCTCCTGATTTTTGTTCCCCCCGGTGTGGAAAAAGTTAACAGAGTCACTCCGTTTAGGGCTGCCAATTAAGCTTCCTCATCTGCCCTTCTGTTTCCAACTGCCACGCGGTTGTTTCTCTTCTGGTGCCCTGGACAGTCCACTATAGCTAGTTCCTTATGGCCCTGCACTGCTGAGCCAAGGTGGAGGATCTCATCTTTATTCTTTATTTCTTTCCCGGCAGAGGTTAATAGCCCCCATTGTTGGTAAATAGTCCCGTGCATATGAACAGTGGCAAATGCATAGTGGCTATCAGTTTATATGGTGGCCCTTTTGCCTGTTGCTAGTTCCAATGCTTTCATAAGGGCAATCAGTTCTGTTTTTTGGACTGATGTCCCTTCTGGGAGACGAGAGTATCAGATGAAATCAGTTTTGCTAACTGTTGCTGCTCCAGCCCGCCGCTTACCATCTTGGAGGAAGCTGCTGCCATCCGTAAACCATACGACTTCAGGGCGAGGCAGTGGCTGATCCTTCAAGTCTTGTTGTATACTGGTTTCCTTGCCAGTATGTGTTGACACTCATGAGTGACGGGTCCTGATGATTCTTCTGGCAGCAGTGTAGGTGGGTTGAGTGGAGCAGGGGGTCCCAGCGTTATTCTGTCTTTGTCAAGCAAGAGGCTCTGGTAGTGGTTTATTCTGGAGTTTGATTGCCACCTCTCTGGAGGCTAACAGATGATGCTCTCCAGGGCATGGGGGGGCTATAATGGTTAGCTTCTGTCCCAACGTTAATTAATGAGCATCTTTTATTAGAAGGGCTGCCGCTGCTATAGCATTTAAGCAATGGGGCCACCCGCTAGCCAATGGATCCAGTTTTTTGGATAAATACACTACCGGCTTTTTCCAAGGTCCCAAAGACTGAGTGAGCACTCCCCGTGCTATTCCTTTCTTTTCCTCGATGTAGAGAGTGAAGGGTTTTCTACATCTGGGAGTGCTAAGGCCGGATCAGATAGCAGCACCTTTTTTTCACATTATCAAAAGCTTGTTGGTGCTCAGGGGTCCATTGGAAGTGGGCATCCCCCTTTATCAGCGGGTATAAAGGGGCAGCCAGAGATGCGAACCCAGGAATCCATAACCTGCAAAAGCTGGCATCCCATGAAACTCTCTGAGTTTTCTCTTATTAGATGAGGGCAGTATCTGCACAACGGTTTTTTTTCTGGGCTCAGGGAGGCATCGTTTGCCACCCCTAAGAGAATAACCCAGGAAGATTACTTCTTGCTGACAAATTTGGGCCTTTTGGCAGAAGCCCTATATCCAAGGCGAGCAAGCTCGAATAATAGTGCTTGGGTCCCAGACTCATAGGTCTCCTTGGTGTCGGCTGCCAGTAGATCATCCACTATTGGAGTAGGGTGACTTCGGGGTGTGCAGTTTTGAAGTCATTGATGTCTCTGTGGAGGGCTTCATCAAAGATAGTGGGGGATTTTTTGAACCCCTGTGGGAGTCTAGTCCAGGTTAGTTGGCCAGATGTTCCAGGTTCTGGGTCTATCCACTCTAAAGCTAACAGCAACTGACAGTCCTTATGTAGCGAGCAGAAGTAAGCATCTTTTAAGTCCAGCACAGTGTACCATTTCTGCTCCGGATTCAGAGTGCTAAGCAAATTATATGGATTGGGTACTGTGGGGTGAATGTCCTGCACTCTGTTGTTGATCTCTCTTAGGTCTTGAACAGGACAGTAGTCCCCAGTTCCTGGCTTTCTTACTGGTACCAGGGGGTGTTCCAGGCTGATTGACAGGGCCTTAGGACCCCAAGACCCAGGTATTTATGAATATGGGGCCTTATCCCATCCTTAGCTTCTTTGCTTAGAGGATATTGTTTAACACTAATTGGAGATGCAGAGGCTTTTAATTCTACTACTATTGGAGGTTGTTGATGGCTAGACCTAACCCAGCAGTTTCTGCCCAGGCATTAGGATAATCTTTTATCCATTTCTGGGGTAGTTTGCCTGTTTGATCAGTCCTAGGGGGCGCGAAGAGTTGATGTTCATCTTCTACGGACATAGTAAAAGATGTTACTATGGGAGTTAATACTGAAGGCTTTAGAACCCCCACTTGGGAACAATTAGGGTTAAAGGTTATTCTAGTCCGGAGTTTGGTAAGCATATTCCTGCCCATCAATGGGGCCGGGCATTCTGGGATTACTAGGAAAGAGTGGTGGACTTTTCCCTTTCCGAGGTCCATATTCATCTTAGTTGTCCAAGCCCGATATCTACTGCCATTAGCCCCTTGAACTAGGGACCATTTAATTG